>NC_084954.1:4814313-5045974 GCF_949316205.1 Platichthys flesus
GCTGAAACATCTGCTGGCCCGTGAACCCCGTTCCTCCGCCCGCCGGTACCCTCTCTCTCTCTCCGCTCTGGCACTGGTCGATCGCCCGCTGCCAACGCAACTGACGTCTTCCATCACCACACGATCCAAGCCGCTCGCCCTCGAGAGCCGAACAACACAGCTGTGTCACGGAACAAGCAAGCAGCAGGTTAGCGCTTTTACAAAAAACGTCTCCAGGAGTCACCGGGTACTCTGATATCAAACCAAAGATTGTTAGATCAAATGTGTGATTAAATACAGCAGTTTTTGATATTAATAGTTGTGTTTTTGAGGTCACAGCAAAGGCTTTATGGTTCAACACAACTGGGCGCCACTTTATTACTGTACAATCTGATGCCAGAACAACTGCTGGGCCGTAACATCGATCTTTACGAGGGTCATAAAGATTTTAGTAACATTATCGGAAATATTGTGTAAATTCACTTATATGTTGTTATTGCAATATATTAAAAGGTGTTTCTAATTATTTTTCTTTCCCGTATTTACACACCCGTGGGGACTAAACATTACACACATATCTGAATATAATGCGGTCCAGTACAACGCAATAACTATGACTTCAGTATGAAAGTATAATTGAATTAACACCTCAAGGACACTGAACCAAAACTGAACGTCATTGGCACCATAGGAGTCATTTCTTTGGCCGAACATTTGTATTGGATTTCATTGTACTGCTGAGGTATTCGTAATGAATTGCAAAAAATATTAAATTGTGTACTTGAGAGTTTCGACAAAGACACATTTCCTTCCTCATGAAACATTTTCAAGCCTGCGTTTCTTCAGGTCGGTGTTTCCATCAGCTGCTGCCAGCGAGTGGCCACATCTCTGGATATCAAGTGGAGCCTCGCTGAAGTCCGGGCGGGCATGGAAGTCATTTTATAGTCACATGCTCCGTGTGCCCATCCAATCACAGACAATCATCATCTCCCACAACAGACGCTGAGCTCTGCATTCTTGAGGTCACCAGCCTCCTCCAGTTGTACCAGTCACTTATACTGTACGTGAATTGTCAATGATTTCCATCCGTGTTCATAAAACGTTGTGCTTCTCATGCTCTGCTGGGGGGGGGGGGGGGGGGGGAGCTTTATGAGCCTATAGGGACAGAGTAACTCAGATTTATTAAAAAAAAACATGGGCAGAACCACCCCGTCAAAATAAAACACATGTTGCTGCCATACATGGTGAAAAACCTTGACATGAGTGTGTAACCATCACCCACTCAACTCTGCAACTCCCTTTAGCGCTACAGAGAATTTGGTTTTTACAACCTAGATATTTTAGTTCATTCTGATCCCTGTTATCTTTTATTGACAATCCCATAGTACACCACCTGCCCGGCACCAGTCTGTCCAGTTACCGACTACATACTGGAGCATTTAGCAGCAAAGAACCTTGAAGTTTCACTCAGCGAATCAAAATAAACACAAACATCACGCCCTGTAAGTAATGATGTGGCTCCCCGTCCCCTGGATGTGCAGATCCAACTCTTTAAGCTAATAACGTGTCAGTGTTGAGCTCAGACGAGGCTGTGCCGCTCTTCAGTGGCCAAAACATCAGTGAGTGCAGGTTTAACCTCAGCAAGCTGCACATGTGTCCAGCACCTCCGTAATGTTTAGTTTGAGGGAAAGTACAGGCTGTTCTCAGTCAGACAAAAACACCATGTGTATGTATGAGGGGAAAAATCATGACTAAATCGCACACAGGTGGAGGTTTAAGTTAGTTTTATGTAAAGAATACTGGAAAGAGACTAAGTAAAGGTTCAAAAAAGTGAGTGAGGTGATATATGATCGACCGTGCCGTGAACAAAGTCATTTCTGAGCTGAGAAGAGTCGTCGGAGGCTGTGGGAGAGTTCTGCTGGAGAAGGCCCTGTTGATAAGTGTCCCAGATACAGACACACGCTGCCAGAGGAGACTGATAAGAGCAGCGGTTCAGACAACTCCTCATTGTCCGCTGTCCAAGGCTGCACTAATTCCCTGTGTGTGACAGAGGCTTCGATAATGAGTCACCGTGCGGTCGGAGCGGCCTTCCTTCCCTTTGCGGTAGATATGGAGAGGAAAAAGAAAAGCTTCTGCGACAGTAGTGTTTCGAGCTTTCAGCCATAAATGACCTGCGACCTGGAGCTTCTCATAACGTGGACAAAGAAACCGTTGATGGTCAAAAAACATGTGTCAACGCTGGCACAACCAAGCCACTGATCTCGCGTCAGTGTCCCTTCATGACCTTTCATAATCCGAGGAAAACCGCCTTGTCTTCTGCTTACTGGCAAGGTTCTTTTTTGTGTGCGTATAATACACTTCGGTTTTTCCCCTCAAGAAGCAGAAGAACTTCCTCAACTGATAAAGACACGTTATCTCTTCATCTATTCTGGTTCTTATCGTCATGTGCAGCGGTGAGGTGGGAGAGATTTATCCAACCAAATCACCGGATATTTGCTGGGTTCAGAGTCATGTAGAAGAAATGAGAACAAAATAAATGGGTGTTGTGTTTAATGGGGCTGGAAAATACTACTGCTACTGAAAATGTAGTAACATGTTGAAGTTCTCCTCAAACACCATGCACTTAATCAACAGATTAGACAACTGCCCTATAACAGCAGCTTCCTCCGTGTCTTAAAGAACCTGTGAGTTCGATTTAGTTCCTCCTCCTGAGCAGAGCCGAACTTCAGGCAGCTCGTCCCTGAAGCACGGGGCTGGGGGGGGGGGGGGGGGGAGTACAGTGGAAACAAAGTCAGAATCCGTCGCAATGGCTGCACATAAAGTTACGAATCATTAAGTTCCCGCTCTGGGAAAGGCTCACACCAAAACTCACAACTGAAATTATCTGACCCCTTATTTGTGTTCTTGCAGCTCCAGCGTGAGAACAAGCAAAGCAACACGAAACATACAGCTGCTAAACATGGTCCCCCGGCCAGGTGACAGATTTGTTTGTGGGGCCTACATGTCGCAACAGCTCAAGCTGATCCCTCCAGCAGCCGTGTTGTGTTTGGGTGTGTGTTTCCCATTGATTACCTGGCTGGGAGAGATGAGACGGGCGGGAAAGGGTGGGAGAGTGGCTCTGGGAGAACGTGTGCGGTGGAGGTTTTCTCAGCTTTGGCAGGCTGTGGACAGCTGGACCACCGGTTCGAGTTTCTCCTCACAGCGAGGCTGAAATTTCAGCCCCTGAAAATCGAGGGTAATAAACGATTGGGGCTCTCAAAACAACCTCCTCGTGTGGTTCTGTTTCCCGCCCTTTCCTTATTTTTCCTGTCCCAGTTCCTTCGTCCCAGCCAGGGACGGCTCGGCTCCGGCAGGCTCTGGTATGATAGCAAATGTGATTATGTCAAAATATTTTACTCAAACATGGTCAAATGGTTTAAAAAAAAAAAAAAATCCTCCACAGCCTTAATATTCTGTTGAATCAGCAGGTCTCACAGCTGTTCTGAGCACAGCGTGGTTCACGTGGTTGGGATTATTCCTTCACCGCAGTGTGTGTTCTTCCTGATCTGGAGTCAGCCATCCAGCCGTGTTTTTTCAGCCCCAAAGCTTTTGAGGAAGTCAGAAGTGCTGAGTGAGACAGTTGTTTAGCAGCCAGTGGTGCAACTTCAGTGAGTAACAACAGGATGAAGCAAGGACCCGCTGTGGCCTCGGACGTGACTGGGGAAGTGGGAGCGGAGGCGAGATGCATCCCAGTTTGAATCATGGCGACGGTCCAGATGTACTGAGTCGAGGCCGAACATGAACGCACAACCAGGGTTTAGTCAACTCCACTTGTTGTTGTGAGCCCTACAGCAACTTGCATGTTCTGCTCGGTTCTGCTCCTACTATAACTACGTAGTGATAATAACAGCAGTGAGAAACGACTGTCAAGACAACTGCGTGTTTCCATAAGCACCCAGATGGTTCACGTATGTCTTCACATTAGCGTGACTCCATCTCCAGACGTTAGTCAGGCCCCACAGGTCACGTCAGTTCTGGTGCAATTTGTCAAAGAGAGGCTGAGAAAGTTTTCTTTAAGATGAGTGAATGAAGCCATGACTACACAGTGACAAAATAGTTGCTTCTCAAATTTGTGTTTTTGAACATAAAATCTCATTTTACTTAATTCCTAATCTGTCTTTGATTACCATAAATAACTAAATGAGACAGTCTCAGAACTGTGCGCATGTTGAATGAAACAACTTTGATTCAAAACAGCAACTGATCCTCTTTTAACTTTCTGTCTGAGGGTTGGATGAGACGATCAACACACTAAAAATAATGTTGATAAGATCTCCAGTTTTTTGGCCACTTGCTGCTCTATCCAGTGCACTGCCAATGGCTTCACGCTATTCTACAGATCCACTTCCAAAACAATAAAAACATAGAATTTTCAAAAGAACTGGTATTACTGGCTCCTTGAAATATGGAAATAAAAACTAGGAGGCAATTACTAGAGAGGCCCTGGCTATGATTTGGTTTCCTGGCAAACTCTCTGTAAAGACAAGACTTCAGGAAGCAACCGCACCAACAGTTGTCATAGCAGGTATCAACAAAATGTTGTTTTGGGGTTTATCGTTGTATTCAAAGTGAGATTTGACATCATTATAACGAGCATGAAACGTGTTGGTATGATATTTTGGTTCCAGTCATTATGCCTAGCTAAGATAAGCTAAGCCCCCCCCTCCTTCCAGTTGGGTACGTATTGATTAAATTCTCAGGAAAATGGTGAATCAGTGTTTTTCCCGAAAATGTTGTTTTCCTGTGAAACCAAACAGTCGTTGTCTGGACACAGTGTGAAGCAAATAGATTTCCGACAAATGAGAACCGCACTTCCCCTTCGAGAGTCTGCGACCGAAATGGCTTCAGGTCGGACGACTGCGGATCTGTGGTGACTCGCACAGAAAGCGGTCCCACGAGCGAGGCATGAGGAGTCAATCAGTGGAGCAGAGGTTTCACAACCCAGCTGTCAGAAAGCTGAGCCCGTCCTCTCTCCTTACTCAGCAGAGCAGAAAAAAACACACACTCTTGTCTCCTCATTTCCTCGCTGGCTCTTTTGCCCCGCTCCCTCCTTCTCCCCGTCCCTCCGCTCTGTGATGAATGGAAGGTATGAATTCTCTGTGGCCTCCCTGGGTTTCTCTCTGAGGCCCTCGGCAGCTGAACAAACAACACGCTCTCGACTTAAAGGCGCAATCAGGAATTTATTTGAACTATGTGCGTTAGGGGTATATTTGTGTATGGGCCTGAAGAAGGAACATGGAAAAATAGATTTTTGCGGAGCTGTTATAACTTAAACCTTTTTTTTTTTACACACTCCACAACTGTAAACAAACCTTTTTACGAGCTCGGGGCTAAGCACGCTCATTCATCAAAAGCTCAGGTAATAAATTTTAATGAATAAAAAAACGACCCACGCCCAAATAAATCATTGTGTAAACAAAGGCAGTAATGGGGCAACGTCTCTCGGTGTTGTGTTTAAAACATCTGGACGTATAGAGGTGGTGGTGGTGGTGGTGGTGGTGGTCGCGGGGAGGGAAAGGGAGTGTGGTCGGTCAGGTCTGGAGGGGTGGTCCTGGTCAGGAGTCGGACCCAGCTGTTGAGGCCTATTTATCCATGCCCACAGCCCCAGAGGTTGTGGTGGTGCAGGGGTTGGATGAGTTAGTGTGGCAGAGCATGAAACAGAGCGAGAGAGGGAGAGAAGGAGTCTCTATGACCAGGGAGGGGGGGGGGGGGGGGGGGGAGAGATGGATGGGACTGATGAGAAACAGATGGAGAGCGTTTTTTTCTTCTTCTTCTTCTTCTTCTTTCAGAAAGTATCTGCCAGTGACGCAGGTTGTGCACTCCAGGTGCATTGTGGGTAGCCTGGAGGAGTATATGCCCAGCTTTTTGTGGCTGCAGATTGGTCACAGAGGACTGGGCTGTGGTGATTTAGCTGTCTGAGGCAGTGGAAGAAGAATCCAGTACCAAACCATCATCCTAACTAAGAGTACGGATCTATTATCAGAGCATGCACAGAAAGCAACAAGAGTCAAATACATTGTTTTGCAGAAATCATATGTATGGTATTATTAGATTGTTAATTCTGATATATCAATGTAGCGTTACCAAGGTAGGTTTAGTTTGGTTTAGTCCAGATCTTTTTTGTAGGGTCAGGCCCCCTCCAAAGGGTCACAAGTTAAATCTAGAGGCTCGTGAGATGATTAATGGGAGAAGGCGGAAGAAAAAACAAGGTTCTGCCTCACAAAATTTTACTGGGAGACTGGGAGATTCCTTTGGGACTCACAGACATTTATTCAAACGACATATTCAAGAATTAAAGAGTTTCAGACTTGAGATGAAGTGGTATTATCTTTTAGCAAAGTGTTTTCCAATCTTCTCATGTATTTGTAATATCTGTACACTGCTAAATAAAGCAGTGAGGTAACAAAACTACATCTATACTAATATGAATGTTTTAGCTCTGAATCATTTTAGTCCCCGTCTACACTAGCGCACCTGAAAAAGCATATCACATGACCATTCACGCACATGTGCCTGTGCAGGCCGTTGTAAACAGGAAGTAGATCGTTTACTCTGCAATTGGTTGCTCATGGAAAATACTACGAAGGAAAAACAGGCATTTGATAACAAACCAAAGTATCGGTCACATGATGGCAACACACAGAAGTGATGACAGTTCATCCTGAAGGGGACACGGATGTGAGAATCAAATAGCAGGCCAATCCATCAAGTAGTTAGCAAGAAAATTCACATTTCAGCACCATCCGTAAAGCTGTGTAGAAGAAGAAGAAGAAGTAAAGTTTGAAGTACTACTGAATAGAAATATTACAAAGTAAAGTACAAGTTCCTTGAAGATCGTGCTGAGGTTTAATACCGGAGTGAATGTGCTTAGTTTCCACTGCTGTCAGGCAGAAAGGTGAGGCTGGTGCTGCTCAGTGAGATGATGCGAAACACACAGTAGAGCGCTGGAGGCTTGACAGCTCTTTAACGATCTGCAGGCCGTGTAATTCGACTGGTCTTCACTCCCCTCCACCCACCATCCATCCACCCACCTCTCGGTACGCGGCAGCAGCCAGAACATTCCTCACACATCTGGCCCCGGACTCTTTCCCAAACGCTCCCTCTCCCACCACTCCGTGCCGTAATTACCCACAAGCCCTGTGTTCTCCTTTTCTCTTTTCTTTTTATGATCCTCAGCCCCCTCCTCGCCTCAAATCATAAAAGCATGGAGCACACAAACGTCATTTATAGTCATGATTTGGAAGGAAACAGGCATTCTGGTGTCTATAGAGATGTGCCATCCAGAAATGTGCTTTTTCCTCGGCAGAGCATGTATTGCCAGGGCTTATAAAAGACAGACATAATGAATCAGTTATCCAGATTCAGCTGTAGTTTCTCCTCTAGATAGTTGTTTGCCCCCTGAGATCTCTGTGCTGGTTTGAAGCTGCCGAGGAGGGAGTGGGAGTGGGAAAGAGACTGATGTTATAAATGTCTCATGGGACTGTGTGTGTGATTTCCAGAGCTGGGAAGTAACTAACTACATTTACTCAAGTACTGGACTTCTGTGCACTTGAGTTTTACAAGCGCTTCAGTAGTATTTCCTTTTTATCATACTTGATACGTCTACTACACAATCTTAGATACAGGTAGTCTACAAATGTATGTCAATGTACATTGTTATAAAGGAAACCAGCACCTAAAAAAGTTCATACTTATCACGTTTCAGATGTTTGGAGATATTCCCTTCTTAACTCTCATAAAGTTTCATTTAGAGAAAAGTTAAATTATCCAATATAACGATTTGAGAACATTGTATTGCAGAAGTTGGGTTGTTCTTCCTTTCCTACTCCATTAATCATTTTACAAACCTTCAGATTCATCAGGCCTGACCCTTTGCGTTCCGGTCCACTTGACTACCCCACCAAATGGTATATTAAAAAGTTAAACTTTAACCAGTTTCAACAGTAAATGCTACTTAGACCCAGATCAGTATAAACAATCTGTTAATGACAATACAATGAACTTCATCTCTCTAAAATGAGTTTACCTGTCATTATAATGCTATTACATTTCTGAATGCATTGGTTAACAGACGGGTGTGAAGTCCCCTCTCTTGTTTTTGATGACCACCTTCGCCTACGTATACATTTAAGTACAGGTTTTATTATCTCAAAAACATTTTCTGAGACATAATCCAGAAAGCGCTCTGATTGTACTGCAATATAATTAGGAAAAGTTCTCCAATTTACTTTTAGGCGACAAGGTTGGGTCACATTCTTCTGCAGGACAAGTACTTTTTTACTATTGGTACTTTAGGTACATTTCACTGATGATCAGCTCTGTACTTAGTTGAGGGAGGATTTTAACTGCTGGACGTGTTTTTAACTTTATTGATCTAGACTGATTAAAATGTAAATCTGGAGGCACATCACTGGTTCCCATAGACAGTTAGCGTGCGGCCACCTTGCCATACTAAACATGATGAGCTTACAATGGAATATAACTTTATTGCTGCTTTGGATCTTCACACTTCTTCCATCGTCTCTGTGTGTGTGACAGACAGCAGCGTCTGGGTCAGGGGTTCACGGCCCGCGCTCTGTATGCGGCGAGCCACATGTCTTAGCGTCCACAGGAAGTCAGGGCGCATGCAAGAGGGGCGCGAATACAGGAAGGCGCTTTGTTGTGGCTCCCTGCCAGGAAAGAACTATTGTTAAAAGTACCCGTCAGTGTTTTTTTATCTGAAGGCACTGTTTACTCCTGCTTTGTCTGTAATCTCAGGCCCCTCGCTCCTGCACCTCCCACTGCTGGCACTCCGCCACACATTTGTCTTGCAGCTCTTGTGTTGTTCAGAAAGTGGCTTACTTTCACACTGTGGGAACAATTGTTGCGACACTTGAGTGCCTGCTATCTGAATTGGATTAAAGGTTTGTTTGGAGCTGGATAACACCCACTAGAAGTGATGGTGGGAATCCATGAGTAAGAGCAGCCTGTGACAATAACACACAATACCTGTGCATTTTAAAGGTGGAATCAGCAGGTTGGAAAATAAAGGGAAGAAAGGAAAGTAAAAACTTCTTTCAAGTATGAGATTTCAAATCCTTCTCAGAGCACCTTGAGTCTTCCTTACTTCCTCTTTTTGTTCCGTCAAAACCAAACCGAACCACGAGGAAAGAAATCAGACACTTTTCATTGGCCTTTACCAAGAAACACAACAATGTGTTCGCTGGAAAAACAAAAGCTCCTCCGCAAACTGGTGCGAAACAGATTTATGGCCGCTAACTGAAGGACTGGTTCAACACCTACATGGGTCATTTGCTTTACTTGAGGAACATATTGTTGTTCCATGTGGCTCCTGTTATTTGATCTTTGGGTTGTAACTCCAGCAGACCTCACAGTTTGGTGTTGGTGTGACCCACTGGAGCGAGCTAGTCAGAAAAAGTCTGTGACTTAAAATACTGTGAAACATCCACTTCATATTAAAAGGTCAAACCTTTATCAAAGAAGTTTGATATTGGATTAAACAGTGCCTTTCTCCAGAACACTTCTTTATCTCATGTTTATTTGTAATACAAAGTCATTTTATTGTGTTTTTAAGTCAAAAAAGGTGTGTGAGGTAATTTCCAAAGAACTTTTGGGAGATTGTATCATAGTTAGTTCCTGACTAAGTGATATTCCTTCTTTGTTCCAAACAATAAAGCATCAATAACTTGATGAAAACTGCAGTTGGCTAACACAAAGTAATTCATTCTCAAGAGACCACGTGCAGCAAGCAGCATGTTATATCCTGAGATCCTTCTTTCATGATGTTCTTCTGTTATGTTTAAGTTATACCATTTTATATATTTTCTCTGTTTCCAATTTAGCAATATCTCAGTGTTTTTGTTTTCTCGGCTAAACAAACAAAATGATTATGGCAGAATCTATGCCACTGTAGAAAATAAAGCTCCTTTGCTGCGAGTCGTGTGTTTCCCCCCCTGAGATCCATACTGACATTCCTTCTCTTCACTATCTGACTGTACGCTCAGCGGCCCCGCAGCCCTGCTCTCCCTCTTCAAATCCCCTCGGTCTGCCTTCAATAGAAATGGAAATTTGAGGCCCTGCCCTCCCGCGGCTCTCCGTCTCCCTGCTCCACTCCCCCAGAATGAGCCAGGATGTTTTGAGAAGTGGGATATTGCTCCTAATGGATTCCAAACACCACAAAAGTTTATTAGGAAGCAGGGCATTGTAAAAGTAGGAGGTGGGGGTAGAGAGTCAGTGGGAGGAGGGAGGTGGCGGGGGGACACACACGTGGGAGTATGGACAGTTTTGTTTCGTCTTCTGCAGATTATTTGTCTTTAATCCTCTGCTGGAGGAAATCAACAATAACTCGCTTCATCTTTTTACTATCGCAGAGGATTTATGTTGAGAAACACCAGACGCTTTTTAAACTTTCCAAATCTCTTTATTCTTTTGCTTTTAGCCGAAATCAAATGACGAAGAAAACTCGCCTTGGTCGAATAACCTTCGGCAGCCTTTCAGACATCACCAACAGAGTGGAGAGATGTTGCTTAGGAGATTACAAACTGACACAGTTATGGTACCACTGCTAAAAATATAACAAAGAAAAATGGGAAAATATAAAATTACGAGAATGATCTAAATAAATCTGTGTTTCAATGTTTCCCTCCAAATTATCTTCAGATTCATGAGCTCTGTAGCAGAAACAATCTACAAAGAGTCTGTCCATGATTCCATTGCACTGAAATCGGCTGCACTTCACCTAGAGGGCAGTCATGAGGTAGTCCTCTGTGAATTGGAGTGAATAGAGCTGAACGAGTCTTTTGAAGGATGCAAACCTGGGATTTGAACACAGCTATGGTCTTTTCTGTGGCACAAGTTAAAGGCTTACATTAAAACCAGGGCTGTTTTTCCATCCACAAATGCAGCCTGTAACAAAGGGCTGAAAGAGGATACTCCTTCAGGGTCAAAAGGTTTGTTCATAAATGTCCTAGGGCAAAACCCACCAAACCATTTCCCTGAAAAATATGGACCAAATGGGATCTTCAGCACACTTCCATGCACACGTGCGTGCCATGACCTTAGATGACTCTCAGGGTAATAATACTCAGTCATCAAAAACGGACATTAGAAAACAGAATAAGACTTGTGTGAAAGTAAAAGACAAGGAGAAGATGAAGGAAATTGAGTAATTTCGTGAGCGTTGATCAGAAGATTGATACGACTCTCCTATCTGTCCGTAAATATGAGGCTACAGCCTGGACATTGTTAGCTTAGCTTACCTTAAGACTGAAACCAGTTGACTTGGCTTTGTCTAAATGCTTTTGCTCTGATTAAACAAGCAAGATGTGCTGTGTTCATTTGTGAGATTTGGAGGATTCAATCAACTCACTACTCCCAACCAAGGAACGGTTCCAGGATATCCCCCGCATGAGCGCTATTGATCTTCTCGTCTGACTCTCAGCACGAAAACAAATGCCCCAAATGTCAAACAATTCCTTTCACAGAATGATTTATGCCTCTTCTCTCCATCTTGGAGATAGCCAGTATGTAAACAAACTTGCATCTTGTGTTGCATTTGCGCACATGTGCCTCTGTGCCTCCGCGCAGCTGTGCATGTAGACAATCCAGTGTAAGCGAACGGAAAATGTCGAATTAGATTGAATGCCTCTGCAGTGTGTTGGCTTGTGTGCTGAAGCCATTTTCCTTGATGTGTGTGTGCATGCATGCGTGTGTGTGTGTGTGTGTGTGTGTGTGTGTGTGCATGTATTCATGGTCTCCACTTGGCCGGGTCCATCCTTGCGTCAGAGGCCCTAATCTGCTCCTCTGCTCACAAAGCCTCCCTTTGATGTGCTTGTGCTGCTGCTTCCTGCCATGTTCAAATAACGCCTCACAATCAAATTGAGTCTGCCTCCACTGAATGCATTAGTGTTTAATAGCGTTATTGATCAGGCTGGAATACTTCTACAAGTCCCTCTCTCAATTCTTTCCACGCCTCGGGGCTAAACCCCCGCCTCGGCCTCGCCAGCGCTGCTTCAGAAGTGAAGCAGTGAGTTGAGGAGTCCTGGAAAGACCAAATACCCTCCAATGACTCTGCCTCTCAATGGGTGATATGGGCTTCTTTAGAGACGAGGTGGGATTGCATTTGTGATTTCCTGCTTGATCCTTTAATCCTTTAGAGCCTTTTCTTATACAACAAAACATACTTGCACTCCTCAAATCCTTACTTTGCCCTGCGAGCACTGACAAAGAGCACTTGATGATTTGCAGAAGGTATCCGGAGTTAACGGAATAATTTGGCACATTTTGGGAGCTGTGCTTATTATCTTGATGAGAGTTAGATGAAACATTAATACAACTCTCATTTGTTGTTAAAAATTAACCGGGTGACAGAACAAGATTAGCTTAGCTTAGCATTCAGACTCGAAACATGGAGGCGAAGCTATTATGGAACAGTGAAGAAGTATTTTTTCAATTTTTAAAGTCTAGCTGCATTTGTCTGTTTTATTCCTTCAAAAACCTGATGTGGAAAAATGGACAAATTATAATTCGTGGAGTTTTCACAAGTTGCCCAACAGTTCTTTTTCTGTTAATTTCTCTTTATTGAGAGAAGCTGCTCCTCAATAAAGGCTAACCGAGGTGAGTAGGTGCTCTACATGAGTAAAGTATCGATATACATCTGCTTGTGTGTGTAAAAAATATCATATCTGATCTCCGAATGGTGAAAAGGGTAACTTGACGTGCACACGTTTCTAGCTAGCTGTGACTATCAAAGATCGTCCACCACGTGCAAACATCTGAAAAATGCTGTCCCAGCCGTTGTCAATAAAAAACTCCCACGCCCAATAAGAAAATAAAAATGATAACAGCTGACAGACAACCTTTCTTCTAGTGAGCCTCTAACTGATGTCTACTTTTAGCTTTAACTGGTTAAACGTGGCTTCCCGCGTTTCTCCAGAAGGTACTACACTGTTGGAAAATACTGTTCTCAGCCAATTGTAGGACTGACCCTGGATCATTAATAATAACAATAATAATCCTACATCTGTTTTTGAGAAAACGACTTTTAGAATGGGAATAACATTTAGGCTACACTAGTCCAAGCAGAAGAGAGTTCTCATAACTGAAGCTTTGACTCTTGTGTGAAACATGAAAACAGTAATACGTTAAAAACCCACATCAGCATACCTTGTCTATCAGTCACACACTAGCACCTGTCAGCCTCTTGAGACGGCAGGATTAATTTCCTCGAACAACATTTTTTTCTTAGCTCATCATCTGTCGCAGCTGTATTCTTTGGCTGCTTGACAGATTTTTCTCTCTCCGGGTCATTTGTGCAGTAAAGTTCTCAAGAGACACAATGAACTTGTTTTCAGTTGCCATGAATTCATTTTGGTCTGTAGCAGCAAAACACGTTACACAAGTGTTCAGAAACTCCTGTGGGTTGAACTGGGCTAACACAACACTCTAACTGTCGACTGACTCTGAAAGGCTGGAAACAATCACTAACCTAGAAACATCAAGGCCACAAACAGCCGCTTATTCAACTCTCTTTGTGGAAGACTGAACTAGTGTTCGTCAAAGTCCTCAAAGTCACGACTGTCAGGAGAGGCCAACATAAAGACTGGAACCGGAAGGAACAGTTTGGCTCTTTCCATGTTGTTTTTTTGAATAGATGAAACAACCAAGATATAACGTGTTACTTACAGAGGTTTTTTATGCTTGGCTAAGCTAATTGCTAACTGTAGCCTCAGATTTAACCAACCTAAATTAGACTTTTGGTGGACTTCTCCTCTAAAAGCTGCTTTCAGACACTGAAGTTCTGTCATTTTCCTGACATTTTCCAGAGGGGCTGTACATACATACAGATCCAGGTCAGTTACTCCAAACAGTTTCCGAATGATGATCACAGAAGACACAAATAAAAAAGATTTGAGAGCTTTTGGTGATGAGGACTAATCCCTGCGTCGATATGCTCTAACCAAAAAACCATGTAATTTGCATGATCTACCCAGGAGCCACCCCTTACCTAAATGTTCTGGAAATGTTCTTATTGTTTTGAAGGCTTGTGACCCTGACAATCTCCTGCTGCGTTCTTCATATTTGAAAAACCAACTTCGCAAAATGTCCGTATCCAATTTTATGGACATTTTGAGGTCAAGCATGGAAATGGTTGAACTCTCTGCAGGAGAGCAGAGGATCTCAGGAAACTCTAAACTGTGACACAAGCCCCAAACTGTACGCATACAGTGCACGATTGGTTCAAACACAATCATCAACACACAATTCAAGGGGGGGTCCTCTTTGCCGCTTAGTGGGAACAGAAGAGTGCGGTGGAAAGGTAAAAGGTGGGAGTGGGGGGGGGGGGGGGCAGCTGAAGACAGAAATCTTCTGAGACATGCTCGGCCCCGACCTCCTTCAGCAGGCCAAGTTAGCCGTTAAATCCCCCTTTCTTCTTACTGGTGACCCGTAAGTGATGTGGGGGAGGGGTCAATGGGTCAGCGCCGCGGGGGGGCGATGATGAGGATGATGATGATGATGATGATGATGATGAAGGTGGTAGCAGAAGGGTAAAGATGGGGTGAAGCCAGGCGAGGAGGAGCATTTGTCTTTCCACTCGTGTAATCCCCCCAATTTGGATTATTAAACCTAAAACTGTGTTCCGGATTAATCAGAGTCCACATTGCTTGCAAATGACTCCCAGATGTGTGGAGGACGTGAGAATGAGAACATCACTCTGTTCATGGATGCACTCACACACTGTTGTGCAGCCTGACAACTCTGAAGTAGAAAGTTATGAATAAAGATTTATTTTTTTTCGCCACTTGGGGGCCGCACAACAAGCAGTGGAAAAACACAAACTTTAATTTTAAAGCATCCATTACAAACCATAAATTCTATATGCAAGTTCCCTTTTGATATCGGCAAATACAGTTTCTGCTGGCACCCCCATTAACTGCAATCACCAAACTGCCATGACGGCTCCATAACCATACTCACAAGCTCCAACGGAAACATACTATTACCTCATTACTTCAGAGAAACAATAAATATGCGGCTTGTGTGGTAAATAGTGGGAGGAGTGAATTGCGGTTCATGCTGAGCCTTGTCTTGATCCGAGCACCGAATCCGCCCTTTGACTTCCTGCCCCTGCCTGGACTCGTACGATCCTTGGGATTGGCAAACCTCAACCAATAGAATCCATGCCAGGGGAACATGTGTCACACCCATACCATCCTCCTGTATTTATTGAGTTGAGTATCTATTCTTAGAACTTAGTACTTTGCACCTGAGCGGACTTCAGGGTGCTCCCGTTGTTTAAATGTTGTTTATGTTTTGCTTAAAAACTCGTATTTTCCCCGTCTGGGTCACACATGGATATAGCAAGAATCCCCCATTATTAATTTCCTATTCACTCCGCTTTTCTCCTAAATTAATTCCATGTGGCTTTTCTGTATTTTCTGAAGGGCACAATTTGTTGTTTGGGGCTTTTACTAAAGGGGGAGTAGTAAACAAAGGCTTTGAGTCTTACGTTACAAAGGCTTTGAGTTTATCCGATTGTTTGCAAACCTCAACTTCTTATGTAATTAACGCTGTGATCAGAATTGTTGTGGTAAAGACAAAAAGAAGCCAATTGTTGAATCGTGAGGGCAGAACCATGAAGATATTAAACTGCGACAATGCGACCGGCTTTATTGAAGACAACAAACTTCCATGCAGCTTTTTTGATAAACAACTCCGGTGGAAACATGCAAAGATGATATTTCAAATGAATACACGAAACGGGAAAAACCCACTAGCCAAGCCCATTTTTCCAGCTAATGAAAACCCCGACTAACAGGCATGAAATCAGTGCCAAATTAGATCTGCACCTTCATTAATTTGCGTTGAAAGCTTTGCCTCAACTCGTTCCTGAAGCGAAGTTGAAACGATGCCAAGCAACACACATTCCAGTGTCAGCAGCATGAGCAATGGCTGAAACTTGAATATGGTGTAAAGACAGAAAAGACAAAGATAAAGAGACAACCGGGGAGAGAAGAAGTGACCGAGGGGGGACAGAGCAGTCTTGTACACAGCAGGGTGTTTCATATTTTGTTCGGGGCCCCGTTGAATCGGGCCCAGTGTCTTGAGCGCTAACGCAGCACTGCCGGGGTCAACACTTCACCGCTGTGACCGAGGGAGCGTGAAATCTGGACGAGTGCAACCGCATCTCTCAAATCCTGCCATTGTCCCAACAGAGAGGTGGTTGTGGGGGAGTTTGGATGTGTGTGGGTTGTGTTTCCCGGATTTTTAAAACGAAGGGCACAGGAGATTGAAAATGATGTAAAAGTAATACTCGCTCTCTCTGGCCTGACTTCAAGTGAGTTAATTAACTGTCATCAGGGTGGAACATTGACTTTGGTTTCACCACACACAATTTTATAGGAAAGCCAAACTTTGGGTTGTCGCTTGAGTTTAGTTTTAGTTTTATGAGCATATTTTTGTTGACCTTTAGTTGATCAGCTCCAAAAGTTAATCATCTGGGGATATCCACACATATTTGGGTTAATGCCTACACACACAAACACAGATACACACACAGAATAACCAATATGCTGCCTCCTGCCAAGCTGATGTGCAAGGTGTCAAAAGAGATTGCAGTATGATGTGTAGGATACAATGTCAATCCTTCTTTCTCTGTGTAATTCAATGCACTTTTATCGGACAAAAAACTGCTTTGACTAATTGAACAGCTGCATACACCTCGCATACACTGTTAAACTCCTTGTACATGAGTCCATAGTAGTTGGACCATGAGTGTTAAATTGGGTTATAAACCAATGTGCAGGGATATCTCTATCATTTACTGGCCTTGCCTTGGTTTCAATGTGCTTATCTCCAGGAGCACCTGAAACTTGACGAGGCATTTTGTGTGTTTACCGCGGCGTTGTTGTCAAATGTGAGGGCAACCTGACAATCGTCCAACATGTCAATCAAACACCGCGCCCAGTGTCTACCAGGGATCTCGGCTCTCGACTCGCTCTGGGCGTTGTTTTTGATTGACGTCGGCTGAGGAAACAACAAAAATTGCTTTTCAGTAAATGGTAAATGTCAGTTGGTTTGTTTTGATTGATTGAATCTGGCTTCAGATCAAATCCCAGTCTCTGGCAATGGGAGCGAGACGCACCTGAAATTACAGTCATGAGATACATCATGATAAACAAACATTCACTGAAGCCGCCCTGATCTGTGTTTATTATTATAAGTCAGTTAACTTTTACTGTCAAATTATTACTTTGCTGATTTTTTATTCTTTTATTCACCTTGCCTCAATAGCTGTGTCTCAACTCTTGGATGCATCGTAGACCACAGAGGCCGAACCTTAAGGAGATGGTCTGGTCTACGGAGGATTTCCTAATTTGCGTTATTAGCTTTTCCCACTCTTACTGTTGCATCATTACTTTGACTTTACTTTTAAAGTCTATTGGATGATTTCAACAGGACAGAACCACAACGATTGAATTGAACATGTTGATATGAAACCTGCAGCTCGGCTAATCTATGAACTTTTGTCTCACAGGAAACAGAGATGTTGTGGTTTCGACTGAAGTGTCTTTCTCTTAGAAGTAACCCTTTCTCTTCTCTCTCTCTTTGTTTTTTGTCTTCCTATCTGTATTTCATCTTGCACACTCTCTTCTCTGACATTTGTCTTGTCCCGTGTGTCTTTGTCCGACCACAACACATGGGCCGACCACAGCGTTTGATACCCACATCATCATGGCTGCTCCGGTCCATCTTTAAGTCTTCCGTGGAAAGTTTTGTGAAGGTCCGGCTCCTCAGAGGTGTGTATTGAAACCTGAATGTGTTTTCTTACCCACCTCTGCCCTTCGGTGACGCACACCGTTTGTGGTTTGACCTTCTTAGGTGTGCTGACACCAGAACCTCCTGATGTGTGGGAGGCAAATTGTAACCGAGCAAAGGTCTTTAGACAAAGTGTTTTTGCAATCTTATATACCATAAAATGTAAGTAATGATGATAAATGGCTAAACTGGTAAATAATTGAATCACCAGGGAGATCATTATAAGAATAAGAACTCAAACTGTTGGAACTGTGGTTGAAATTATACATTTTAAACAGTAAAATGCCCTTTAGGCCCCCGTACCTCGCTTCTAGGCTACTGTAGGTGGATCCGTGGCCAATGGATTCTTCTCAGGGTTTGTTGACCCAGAAAGAATTGGGCCGATTTTGATCAGAAAACCACTAACCGTGCAACCAACCCAGTAGAAAATGTTGGCGCTGCACTACCGTCAGTGGAACCAAATGTCGACCCACACCCACAGAAACCACTGCATCATAAAGAGCAAAACAAATAAAAGCCCAATACTCGCCAGAACTACTTAAATAAATGCAGCGCGTATTTGCCAGTACACAAGCAAACATATAATTTCACAGCAATATTTTTTTCTTTTCATCCTTGATTAAGCTGAGGCCTGTGTTGTTTGATATATAAGGTTATTTTATATTCATCTCTACAAAGGATTGTGTGTTTTTATAGTTGCTGTAGACAGATGAACTTGACCTTAGACTTAACCTATAGAGTGTGAAAGCACAAAAGGAAACACCCACTGTCAATTCCAAAAAGGGGATCTTTTCTACAGGGGTTGATGAACGGTGTTATCACCATCACTTCACACTGCTGTGGTGTAATTCATCCGTAGTTTGCTGTGGTTGTTTTTTCTTGTGTTGCAGCCACCCCACACAGGACAGACGTGAGGAGGGTGTCAGAGGAGGCGATGGGGGGGCGAGTGGTCTGGACGTGGGGTTACAGTTGAAGAGTAATGCGACTGGATGACAATGGTCCTGCTGTGTGAGCGGAGGAGAAAGGTGTGGGTGGGATGGGAGGGTGGTCGGTGGTTGGCGGAGAGGCTTGGGAGGATGAGGGAAGATGGGGTGGGGCGAGGAGGAGTGTGTGTGTGCGGGGGTGGCAGCCAGGGTCAGGAGGAGGCTATGGAAATGCAGATTGCCTCTTTGAATTCTATTGCCAGGCTCCGCTTTGATGTAAAGTGAGAAAAAAAAAAAGAGAGGGATTTTCATATGGACTAACTTTCACCACGCCTCCCCCCCCCCTCCTGCGTCCTCCCGCCTTTAGTCCCCCACTGCTTCTCTCTTCTCTCCTACCCTCGCTCTGTCTCTCTTCAACTGACAAAACAGACCCTCGGGCCGCCGCCTCCCAACGCGTCCAGCTCTTCTTGCTCTTCGCTCTTTCTGCACTTGTCCTGTTTTCTCTATCATCCCCCTCTCTATCTCAGGGATGGTTAATCTGTTTTTGGGAGCCATGCATCCTTTTAGCGCCAAAACTAACTAATATTCACATTAATAAGGTATACTGAAGGTTTTCCGTTGGCTTTACTTAGCAAAAAAAATAATCCCATTACACCATTTGGACAAAAATACTTAGAAGTGAGCTCTCACATGTAAGTATATGTTCAAGGCTTCAACGAAAACGTTTAGATTTGAATGGGATGACGTATTACGATTTGGGTTTGTGTTTCTTTGCTTTGCTCGAGCTGTGTGCAGGAACATTTTTGAAAAGCTCATCTTTACAAGCAGCAGCGCAGACACCAGCCAATCCTGTTAAATCAAATATTACGCTGAGTTTCAAAGTTTAGCTGATACAAAAACTCTGAATCCTGGGTTATAATTTTGTGAGAAATACTGTGTCAATGTTAGGGTTAGCATGTAGCACGTAACCTTTGTGAGGCAATTCCTCAGCTTCCTCCTCTGCAGAGCGCTCTCATTGAAACACATGAAGGGACCGTGTATTTTAATGGGGCTTCAGTTGGTCTGAAGGTGGCCTTAAGGTGGAGGGAAATCAGTTAACTCTATTCACCTCACATTTCCTATTAATGTTCAATGTTTATTTTAACCTTGACCACAGTCCTGGCCTAACCTTAAACCAACAGTATAAACTTAAAGGTTCCCGGTGGAGTGTTAAAGCTCGTGAAGTGCTATGGACTGAGTCCTACCGTGGTGTCACAGAGTTCCTCCAATCAACATGTGGCAGTAAATTGCTAATATTTGCCGAAAAACATAGAGGAAGACTGAAAGTTAGCGAACTATAATTCAAGTTTAGAGTTTGCAAATGTTTTAAGAGGAAGGATATGCATCAGATTACGAAGAGCAGGAAAAATAATAAAAGTTGGTTAGCCCTTGTGCTAACGTTGAAGTCGCGCCAGGCAAACACCAATAATTAGCTCCTTTAGTTGTGTATTTGTAGCATTTGTGTTACTGTGTGAAATCAGATATTAAGAAACTCCTTTTAAAGGAGATGAAGATGGATGAACTTGACCTTAGACTTAAACTAGAGGGTGAGAGCACATAAGACAACACATACTGGGGAAGGGGAACTTTTCTACAGGGGTTGATGAACAGTGTTATCACCATCACTTCACACTGCTGTGGTGTAATTCATTTATACTTAGGTGTGGTTGTTTTTCTTGCTTTGCAGCCACTCCACACAGGACAGACTTGAGGAGGGTGTCAGAGGAGGTGATGGGGGCACGTGGTGCATTTGGTGCAATGAAATGTTTTTACTTAGTTATGAGAAAACAACATATTTCGGTTTGGAGGGTATTGTGAAATGTATTCCTGCTTATAGGAGCCAACACATCAGAAAACACTCACCCAGGTTTGTTTTGTGTGTTAAGTTGGGGAACTTACTTCTGTTTCTTGCACTTCAGCACTAAGATGCAACCTGAAACCTTGAAAACTACAAGTGAACACCCAGAATCTCTACTTCTGGACAAATCCGAGTCACTGGATCCAGATGTTTTTATAGAGAATCAGATGCATCAGCAGTCTGGTGATCAGACAGTAGCTCAGTGGGGGTTGGCTATGCAAAAACTGATGCATTTTCAAACCGGTGGGTGCACATTTGTGTGTCTCAAAGTACACAAGCTGCAGTGCCTCACTACACACACAAGCATGTGCTTCTTCATGCACCAAAGACCTGTTGATTGAGCACTTAATCTCTGCTGAGTACAAAACCTTGTGTTGTTTTGGATGGACAATATACTGTAACACCCCTCTCCCTCCCTGCCAATTGCAAACGCTTTCCCCTCCTCACTCGTCTCACCCTTAAGCCTTTCCCTTTCACCACAAACCTGCATTTCTGATTAGGGAAGAGAAAAGGACACACACACACACACACAAGAAAACCCCCGAAGGAGTTTTGAGGTGGTCTGGAAAATGCAGAGTGGGCATATTGAAATACAGATAAAAGAGTAAAAAGATGGTGAATAGTGGGCCATGAAGAAACGGTTCGCTAATTAAATCTTTATCCCGTCTTTCTGAGGAGAAGCTAATCTGGTGGGAGGGAGCTGTCCTGAGTTTTGGAGAAAACTTTTCTTTTATTGTTTCATGCACATTACTTCTCAGCCCACCCCTGGTTCTCTTTACTCCAAGTGAAATATATTTTTTTCCCCTCTCTGCGTTTGATTGGAAGATTGAGAGCGAGCCGGACAATGCTGAGCCTCATTACTGGAACCGGGTCCGAGCAGAGATGTCACGAGAGAAAGGGAAAGGAAGAGAATAAATCGCACAGCAAGGAGGAGGATTTAGGGCGGAGAGAGAAATGCGAGGAGTTTATCTTACATTTGAATGTATGAATGCAGTGGGTGGTAGGTGTGGGGGAGGGGGGTGATGGGTGGAATAACAAAAAAAAAAAGAAGGAGAGGAAGTGTGCTGTAAAAGAAGCTGTTAGTGGCCAGTCTCATGTAAGGAGGACACACTGGGACCTAAACTTTTGTCTTCATCCCGAGGAGACGGAGGAGGAGGAGGAGGAGGAGGGGAGCTGATGATCTGCAATCAGATGTTTCCTCCTGATAACAAGCAGCTGTGACAATCACTTCCAGACATTCACTGTTTTCTTTTGCAGCAGCAGCGAGGCCAGAGGTTGACGTCCACATGCCCTGACCTCCAGATGTCTCCTCCTCTTCTTCCCCCACTCGGGTTCAACCTCTCCAGCAGGCCCTTCTGAATCGGCAGAGGCCAAGTCAGCTGACTGTGAGGCCCCAAATTGTACGTGCTAAATTAGATAGTGGAGGCGGTACACATTATGTAAGGGTGCTCTGGTTGACAAACAATGTTGTGGCGTCGACATAGAGCGGCCTGTTTCACATCACACCTCTAATGCCAGACTGCTGCCGTGGTGTCTATCACACGCGGGGGCAGCAATATACCTGCTGGCCTGGTTCAGTGTAAACAATCACAGGCAGCATGACAAAGGGTCTGTATACATGGGTTTGAGCCTCTAGCAGGTGAATGTGTGCATTAATGGTGGAGACCAAAACAGAGGGAGGAAAAAAGAGTGATTATTGGACTTAGGTTGCATCCATACTATACTACATGCTACATTTTCTGAAACGTAAGCAATCTCTGTCCGGATGAGTAAACAGGAAGCAGATTGTTTACTCCGCCGGGGGAGAAAATACAACAAACGGGAAACAGAAAATGGTGAAAAGTAAAAAGCAGGGATTTCATTTCCTGAATCAGTGATGAGGTGGAACTGTTACTGACAGTAAGTGTTAGTAGCTGTTTGCATACAGTACCGGGGAACGAGAACCAATCAGTGAGCGAATGGGGGAGACTGCCTCCTCCTTTCCAGATGTCTCAATTCCTGTTCATCCAAATGAAAAACTCATTGCTAGCGACGTTTCCCAAGCTGGAAACTGCTGCTCAGAAACTCTGGACTAGTGAGAGTGGCAGGAGTAATTGTAGGAACGGTGATGCATTTTCAAACTAAATCACAGCAGTGCGTATGTAGCCTTGGAATAGTGAAGTGAATGGACTTGCATTCGTCATCAATCTCCGCCAAAATGTAAAGTGAAGTTACGTGACTTTCAACAATGTTTGGCCTTTACTACGTGACTTTGTAATGGTTGCCCCCCCGAGGCAGGTCAGCGAGCACAAAATGATCTTAACTCGCAGAAGGTGCACAGGCTGCACAATTCAAGATGACTCGGTACAACAGGGCTCATTAAAACAGTAAAAGGAACCCGGCGAGAGGGAAACCAGAGACAGGTAGAAAGTATAAGGGAATGCGAGGGGAGGAAAGAGTTAAGTCCATTTCCTGAGTATAAATTAAAAGCGTCTTGTAATCACATTGCAGGAATGCAGTCGGTGTACACTGTTAAACACTCCCTAAGCCCTGGCTCCACTTCACTCTCTCAGCGCTGCACACAAAGGAGCCTTTGTTCTCGCTGCTCTTGAAAAGTAATGCTCAGTCACTCCCTCCTTCCTACCCCCCCTCCCCCCCTGCTCCCTCTCCCTCTCTCTCTCTCTCTCTCTCTCTCTCTCTCTCTCTCTCTCTCTCTCCACTCTCGTGCTGTTTCTGTCATTCTCCTTTCCCTCGGTCCTCTCCTCTCGCTATCCGTCTCTTTCATTCACAGACTAGTTTTTTTTAGGTTTTTTTTGGGCCTTCCATCTCTCCACCCTCCCACTCTATCTGTCTCTTTCCCTCTTTCTCCTCGGCCTCGCACACACACACACAGAGAGAGAGGTGGACTTCTGGCTGCTGAGCTTGTGTACAGCCAGACGTAACAAGAGAGGCAACATGCGTGTTATGCCCCCCCACCCCCCACCATAAACACAAACGCGCAAACTCAATCATAATAATCATCACATCCGCGGTCGAGTCCTGGGCTCCGCTTAAACAAATCCACAATGCCCTCAACATTACCAAAAAATGGGAATTCTCAAAGTGCCCTTCCCTCAAGATTTGCTCTGCCCCCACCAACAGATTTTTCTGGTTAACCACACATTTACGGTAAGGAACTGAATTGGGATGGGGGCGGGGGGTGGGGGGTTTGTCCTGGAGTCCTCTCAAAGCCCCTCCATCCTGACTGAGAATAATTAGACCTCGGATAGACACACAACACACACACACACACTTCATGTAAAGGGATTTCTTTGGTATGAAAATCGTTATTTTCGTAAAAAAATCGGTGTCAAGCTTATGATGTCTCCGAGCTGGAACACGCTTTCTTGGAGTAACCGTTGCAGACTCCTCCTTCTCTTTCTACCTTGCGGCCTTCACCTGTTGATAGATATTTCTGTTTTGTCATAAAGAAAAAAGGAAGCAGACAAAGACATGCATCTGAACTGAAGCAACTTTGTAGTGGATTGAATGATCCTTCCAAGGAAAACAGAACAACCCCTTCTCAGAAGTAAAGCAAAGCTCACCTACTTAACTGTCTTGGGGCTACAGCTAATATATTATAACAAAGAGGAGTGAGTCATAGACAGTTACTTTATGAGTCAGCCTCAATGAAAATGGGTGCTGTTTGTTTTTGCTGTGCAATTTGTCCTTCAATCAAAGTTTCTCAAATTGAGGCAATATTTACCTTTGAAACCGAAGACTCTTGGAGGTTATCATATTACAAATGGTCGAATTTGCTAAACGCCTCCATTCAACAGTGGGTTTCCAATAAACCTAGTAAACATAACAAAGCACTGCAGGTCTGTCAGCTTCAGGTTTCTCTGTGACGTCCTGACGCTTCTAGTAACAGACACGTCCACAAACTGTTGGCAGAGTATCTGCAAATTCACCACATCTGACAGTTCCATCAAAACATTATCCAATTTAAACCCTTAAACAATCCATTACCAGGGTCGGGTATCACTTGATAACAAACTGCTATAAATATGTTACACAGTGACAGCAGCTAATTGAAGGTATTTACAGTATCTGGTGTGACTACATGGTTGCAGCTAAGATTAAACCCCCTTGAATACTGCATGATCACGTTGGAACAAGAGCTGTTCTTCCTGATCTACCATTCTGCAGTGAATGCAGCATTGCACTCCAACAACATTAGCCAAACCATGGACCGTAAGTAAAGAGGGGTGACAAGTCTCTACATCCCACTATTGTAAAACTGAAGCCTGGGTAGGTGAATCGCCGTGACCAATCTCAAGTCGATCTTCATGACTAATTCAAATCAAATTTAGCAGAAACACTTGACCAAACATCAGTGTGATAAGAACCCCCAGGAACAAGACTTTGGAACTGTCTAACCACTGAGCTGAAAATAAAACACAATTTTAATAAGTTGAACTTTCTTCTTACATTGAGGAGGCGCAGTATATGGCCTATAGTGCATCCAGCCACTATGATTCAATCCAGATGATTACCCCCCGGTGGCTAGAGGATCAGGAGAAGTAATATGTTCATGATTAAGTATTTTATTTGAAGTGTATGACAATAATTACTTAGTTAGCAATAGACAAATGTTTTGGACTCTGAAAATGGGAGCCATCTTCATGAAGGGTGACCCCAATGGAAATAGGATACCGGGCTCGATCTCCAGAGCCTAGGTGGTGGTGGTGGAGTAGAGCCACCAGGTGGATGGTGGAGACTTTCCATTGAGATTCTCAAGGCGGAGATAGGGAGAATGTGAGCTGTGCAAAAGGAGGTCCAAAAGACGGACATCCAGAAATGCATATTTACAGAACAAGGGATATGAGATCACTGGTCAAGTGTCCTGACATTGAAATTGTCAGAGAGGGAAAACAAAGGTTAAAGAGAAAACTAGTAAGCAAGAAATAGCAATTGTTCACAACAAACACAGCGCATGAGGCAACCGAACCTACTTATTGACCTTTTATGAAAGCTCCATTGATAAGGACAGGACTTAGCAAATAGTGGTTTATTTTATCTTTATGGTTCGAGTTTGCTCAGTTATTCCTAAAGCTTGGCTGCCACCTCTGTGATTCATGTCTCATTTTAGAGTTATCACAAGGAAGAGTGTCACAAACCTGGCATCAGAAGCAGATACCTGTAATTTGACCTTTTCTCTGATTGTCAGTAGATAACTTACATAATAATAATACCTCCATTTGTAGAGTAACAAAGTGCTTTACAACAAACAATATGAAATTCACAAGAAGAGTAAAAAGTGATAATATCAATGCTACAGATAATAAAAGTGCAATAAAAGCTTTATTACAGAGATACGTGTCTTAAGGAGAGAGATAGAACAGGTAACCAATTCTGCTTGTCTTATCTCTTCTGGCAGATTATTCTAAAGTGGAGGGGCCCTCACAGCAGAGGCTCTATCTCTTTTGGTTTTCAGCCTAGATTTTGGAATGGAAATCATATCGGGTTTGGAGAGGTTCAGTTGCAGAAAGTTGTTTTGCAATCCCGTGTTTTATTTCAACGAGGCCCTTGTGGAGAGTTGCAATGTGTGATTAGTCATTAGGACTGGTAGGAATGTGGAGCTGTGTGTCATAATACACATAATGTTTACAGATTATGTTTCCAAGAGGGAGCATATAGATAGAAAATAAAATGGGACCCAGAATTGAACCCTGCAGGACACCATACTGCACATTTGAGGGAACAAAACGAATCCAGTCATTGTCACTGGGGTAGGAGCTGAACCAGTTTAAGGGCATGTGGGTGATTCCTGCCCACATCTCTAGAACAGATACTGACACACCCAACTGCACGTTGTTCTCATTTTAAATAGTACAAGCAACATTGTTGAACTGGATTTACAGTCTCTCTCATTAATAATGCATTGTATGGCAGTATAGAGTTAGAACACCTGAGGGGTAGAACTGCAATCAGTGATGATTCATATGAACTTCGCATCCAAACTACTCCAGGCAGCTGCAGTGGGACTTGACACAGTAAACTCTTCCTCTCTATAAGTATATGTATATACATAAAGTGTGCGTACGTGTATAATGTGTCAATAAAGTAATCACAGTAGGGTTTTTTTTGTGAGTCTCAGCATGTCTTGTCGTGCCTAATTGAGGCCCCGCCTCCTTGATGGGACCTGAGGCATGAAATACAATCACTTCCATCAGCTCTTATCAAACATGTCACAGGATGTCTGCTGTCTTATGCAATGCTCCCTTGTGCAATCAGCTGTTGACTGACGAGTACAGGCTGTGATAGGAAGCTTAAACTCGGACGGTGTTATTACTTTATTCACCGAGAGTTGTATGATTAGATTCTGAAGATATTGTTGAACTCAAAAGTCGTCATTGCCTCAAGAACATCATCTGTTCAATCGAGGCTGACCTTTCAATGTTGATGTTTACTAACCTTTGGTTCTCAGTCCACAGATCAAACTAAAGACTAAATCAACACCAGGATGTTGAGGTTTTATGAACCAGTTTGTCTCTGGGGTTAAATAACGTTCAAATAATTACATTGAAAAAAGGAGAAATGCTTTGATAGAATCATGGATGTGTAAATGCCCATGTTTCTCATCTCTCTCGATCCTGGGATATGATAGAAACTCCAGAGCGGCTTCTAAAGTAAACAGACTTTGTGATGAGCGAAATCAAAGTGTTTACTCTCTCTTCTGTAAGCAGAGGTTACTCTGTGCTGGAACGCTGAGTCATCCTGTGAAAGCCGTGAGGTGTGTGATATCCATTCAATCTTTCAACCCAGTTGTCCCTGATGTGAATCATCTTGACAGCTGCAATTAAATTGTTTGCATTAAGTAGTCGTGAGCAGATTTTAATAATAATACAAGTAATTTCTGGGAAGAACATCAACCAAGATTTTTCACTTCTCATTACACTGACGCATGTTTTCTTCGAAAGATTTAAATATTTTTACTGATCACATTCAAAGCAAGCCTGGGCCTGATCATACAGTGTTTAACCCTTTATGAGCTGAGGTCTTAAAGGCGGTTGTGGCTCAGCAGGTAAAGAGGGCTGTCCACTAACCAGAAGGTTGGTGGTTTGATACCTGTCTCCTCTAGTCTGCATTGCATGTCTTTAGGAAAGATTCTGAACTGCCATGCTGTGCTGACTTGCATGTGTCGTTTTCCTGTTCAAATATTTGTGTGCTTCATTAATACTGATGCATTTGTGATGCATTGCACGCTGTAGTACTTTTATGCTTTAATAGATGTTATATAAAGATTATTTTACAGGATTACTCACGGTGCAGAGCACTGCAGCATGCAGCAACCCGCCTGCCCTTTTCTCGCAAATCTGTTTTACGCTCTGCAAACATACAATGACACACACACATGCGCACACACACACACCCCCTCAGGAAAGCACACACAGGCAGGCAGGAGTCTCTCCATCCTGATCCCGGAGGCAGGCCTGTAGCAGCCTGTCGCAAACCAAACCACCTGTACAGGGCAGAAGAAACCGCTCAGGGTGTATGTGCACTGCAGGCAGGGCTGGGTCCATCGCAGCCTCAGCCAAACAGCTCTGGTGTCTCTGATGGCAGCTCCAAAGATCAGAAGAGTGAAAGGAGACACAGATCAGAGGCGAGGAGGAAAAGCCCACGGGCAAGTTCAACCCATAGGTTCAACCCCACAGTCACTTCCTCCGTTTCAGACGAGAGATCATTGAACTGGTAGAAAACAAGATGTAAGGGAGATGGTCTGAAGAGCGCTAGTGTACGGCAGCATCACTAGTGTCAAGGTTCGAAACACAGGAACCCCCCCCCCCCCAACACACACACACACACACACGTAGCAGCCTTGAATCACTGCCTGTGTGCAAGTTGTGGACATGGTGTTCTTCTGAACTTTCACACAATATACAGACACACACGTCTTACAGGGAGGGCGTCAACACCCTCGTTCTCTCTCTCTCTCACTCTCTGTGAGTCGATCCATCTTGACTCAGGGCTGTTTGCGTCCGCTTGTTTACTCCTCCCACTGCATGAGAACAGATGTCAAGTTGAATTGCATTTGTTTATCTTTCCCGGCGTTTTCTTTCGACTCTATAGTCTCTACTCTTGCCTTGCTTACGTTCTTATCTGAGCAGACGGGGGGGAGCTGTATTTACTCAGTTATGATTAATTTATGAGTTTCCCAGTCATACTGAGGAGTTTCTGTTCAAAGGAGACGTTTAATATGTGGGAGTCGAACTGGGTTATGTGCACTGTGAAAGTTAAAATGAACTCTCAGTTACCAGTTCATTAGGTACGCCTAGCTACGACTAATGCAGTCTGCCCCAATTAAAATAAACAGAATACAAATCCAGAGCATCACACAGTGCAGCCTGAAATGAAGGAAACATGACACCCGGGTTTACCCATGTTTAGAAAAAACTACTTATACTTTGGTGTATAGAGATATAAACAACTTCTACAACTGAGCCTGGATGTTATAATCCTATATAAACTTCCAACTTGCAATTAAAAGTTTGAGTCATTCCCTTGACTTGAACCTGGTTGAGATCAGTCACTTGAAATCAGAACTGTCGCAACAGATACTCGTGTGGCAGGTAGAGCAGGTTGTTCACTAATTACAGGGTTGGTGGTTCAATATCCACCTCCCCACGGCCATGTGTCAAAGTGCCCTTGAGAAAGACACTGAACCTTGCATGTCTGCCGAGGCTCAAGTCAGTACCTGCAAAGTTGAGCTAGTGTAGCTGTTGGTTATTGAATGTTTTTTGCTAAAAAAAAAAAATGATGTTGATATTAACCAATTTATGACTATATTTATTTATTGCTTGTTTATAACCGCAGTCACCACATTAGGAGCAGTTCAACGGGACTTTTTGGGGGTTCTGACCTTCAAGCTGGAAACCATTAGCCATTAACCATTAACCGAACGATTACAACATGAATGTATTTCAGATGCAAACCCCCCCCCTGATTAACCATTTCAGATGCTATTATGAAGAGATATGCAGGTGGCAGGTTAACCAGTACCTGGCCTTGAAACTTCCCACAGATCTCCTTCAGTAGAAAAACGTGCTCATGCTGTCTCATGACGCCACATGTTTCCATAAACCGCTCCAGGCCAATGATGTGACATGTGGTGTGTCTAATCTCAAATCATCTCCCATCATCCAGTTACTCGTCTGATTCCCTTACAGAGTCACTTATCTTTCTTCTATGTATTCTGTGCCTGTTCAGGCCTGCCCCGCCCCAGCCCGTCTCCACACCCTGCCTTCCTGAGCCGTCCGGTCCGCACATTACTTCTCACTGATGCATCGACGTAATCAAAAACATCCTCTGAGCTGAGCTCTCAGTCCTTTTAAGCTATTGTAGTGTTTCCTCAGAGCAGGGACTTGTTCTGTGAAGGGATGCAGTGAAACGAAGGGTGACAAATCTTCAGCAGAGCTCTGCCCCGCTTATTACGTTCCCTTTATTGGCCAATCACTGCGCGGCCTCTGACCCGGAGTTCACACTATAAGCCTCTTGGTTGATGGGTTGCTCCTGTTGTGACCACATGTGGATGATGGGCAAGAGGCCCCAGTGTTGCTCCTATAAACTCCCCCGCACTGAGTGAGTGGAACAATGTGGTTATTTTTTGCATTTCATAATACTATGTGATAATGAGGCTCGCACATATTATGAGAAGCAGATGAAAACTGAGAGTTGTCTCTTTGTGGTCGTCCTGTGTTGTTTTCTTGAACTGAGCTCGAGGACTTCTGAACTAGGATCTTCATATAGAGGCTCTGGACAAGGGGCCTCCTGATCACTCCCTCGTGTGATTGGTGCACGTCATTTTGGAATGTTTGTTATTCAGCAATTAATGAATATTTATCTTGTGTGGAGAATGAACAAACAAACAAAAAGATGAAGACAATGATAAAACTTAAAGAAAACAATTTCCTCTGACTCAAGACGGTTAGCTTAGCCTAACATTATGGAATCAAAATGCAGGTTCTCATTTGTTTTACTTGCTAAACCTATCTCCCAGGCTAACCCCCCCAACCCTCATTGTTCCTGCTTAACTAAGCTATTCATCTCCCAATGCTAGCTCTTAACATACAGACATGAAAACACATGAAACACACCTACTCGACATTTTACTAGAGAGCCGAAGAAACAGATCTGGAAAATTTCCCAAACAACTGACTCGGATATTTGCATCCTGACAACCAGCCCCTCTGGAAAGTTGCAGGAAAATGTCTGGACTCCAGTGCATAGCTAAAGTTTATCATTGCTCTCAGGGTCTCCAGGCTCCAGTGATGTATTGACGAGGTTACTCCCACTGTAAGCTTACACCGAATGTGAGGATCATGGCGGCGCCTGTGTACCTACATACCCGCTACATGTCTTTAACCAAGTGTCAACATCTACTTACTAAGCATACGTTGAACTGGGCACACATGCGGAATAGGATAAACTCAAGATGTGGTCCAGGAAGTCGGGGTGAAGGGACACAGACCATATAAAAGCTAATACTCCTGTGCACCCCTCTGGACATCATTGACTCTCAGCACGTCTACAGCACCCCCAGGGTAACGGGTTAAAGGTCATGGGTCGCAGAGGTTATGACTGATCCTCCCCATCTTCCCCTGGAGGGACAGGCTCAACCTGACACTTCTCTATTTATAACTATTTATAACTCCCTTTGCAGGGGACCTGTGTATTAATGCACCTCTCTGGAACTGGCTGGCTTGTATAAGCTGACTGTGTTTTCTTATGGGGAATGTGAGGCTGCACAATGTGTTTATGACACCGTGTGTGTGTGTGTGTGTGTGTGTGTGTTTCCCTAATGACAGATAATAGTAGTTTTGAGTCTGGCAGCGCGTTTGTGAGTGATTACACCTTTGTGTGTTTGTTTAATTGTGTTTGTGTGTGCATGCGTACGTCGGAGAGAGAAAGAGATGGAAAGAGAGAGGTTTGTAGTGTGATAAAGTGACTAAGTGTCTAATTGCAGAGAGCCTCGCTGTGTGGCGTGTCAGATTGTTCTTCCCCTGTGGCCTGAGGTCTCCTGCAGTGAGTGTGCGTGGGTGTGTGTCTTTGTGTGTGTGTATGTGTGATGAATTTCAACTCCCTCCTTCAAGTCTTGGCAGGCTGCCTGAACACCAGGGACCCAGTCAACCATATTTCATGCTCACTCCAAAAAAAAACACACCATACATTTTTACCTTTATGTGGTTCACCTAACACTGTAGTCTATTACAGCACTTTTGAGTGAGTGTGTTTATTATGTGTGTGTGCGCGTGTGTGTGTTGAATGAGAACATTTGAGAGAGATGATGGAGAAAACTGTTGAGTCTCTAGGCTCACTGCGCCACAATGGCTCGCATTGTTCTGGTGCTATAATCAGAGCGGACATGGAACTTGGCCTAGAGACCAAGAGGTCTCTGCAGCCCTGGTCACAGCTGCTGGAACTCAGATTCACACCGAATCCTGGACCGTAGAGCCAGCACCGGGGGTGTAGGTGCACAGACACAGACTGGAGCTGTTATTCAAGATTTGGGGATTTTTCTTTTTTGGGTTTCAGATGTTTGGTCTACAACCTCGGGCTGAGTTAACCCAAATAACCCCAAAAACAATTCCCTCGCTAACAAGTGAGCTTTGTTTTATTCTCACCACTTTTCAAAAAATGTTCTGTCTCCTCCATCCTGATACAGTTGAGGTTAATAACTTAATGTTTCGGTGCCAATAGCCGTGAACATTAGCATTTAACAAACTGATAGCAACATGTGTTTTCACTCACAGTGTAGTGTCGGGTCTTGCTTTCTCCTGAACAAACTGTCCCTGTTTTTAAAAAGATTAAAGTCAGTGTGACTCTGTGTGTTAATTAGTTAGCATTAGAGGAGCTGGTTGGCTGTTGGCCCCTGATACCATTGCTTTGTTTTGCTAAGCTAATTAAACCAATTGAGCTAGGCTAATTGAGCCAGGCTTTATACCCATATCTTCTGCAAACGTGGTATCAACTTTTAAACTAATGAAAACAGTGCGTTTCACAAAACATCAAACTATTCAGGCTTTAAATCTGCATCTATGTGATTCTGCAAAATACTGTTTTCGAGTGCAAGCTGCAACATCTAAACTTCCCTTTATCACCGAAATGTAAACACTGACTGAGTGGAACTGCTTAAAGTTCATGGCGGAAGTGATACTTGAGACAAAAGGGAGTCTCAGGCAAACAAACAGTGAAGCTCATACTTTCAGAGCTGCCTCTTTCACCACAGATATTGCTGCTGCTTCTGCTGTTGTTACTCTGCGACTTCCTTTATCACTGCTGTTTCCTGTTTAACCCCCTTTAAGTCAAGAATTATTGCAGCAAGAACGACTTTGCTTGAGGGATTCATTCCTCTTTTGTGGTTAAAGGTAAAACTACCTGGTTAAAATAAAAACCAGCTGGCTGTTGGCCTCCAGCGTTGAGTCGAACAGGACACCTCTGACCTTAAACATAAATACACAAATGATATTAAACCAAAGACTTTTTACGCACACATTCGTACACTGTGATGTGTTCCGCTTCGGGCAAGTATGATTTCCCTCTAAGTGCCTTTGCGTGTATGGGCTGGGGCCTGTGATTTTGACCTTGCTTGTACCAGGTTTGAGCAAAGCTGGGCTGATGAAAGATTTAGCTTTCAGCAACAGCACAAAACAGAAAGAAAACAAAAACGGTGTCACTCCAACGACACCTCAACACCTCTTTTCGTCCTGTGTTTTTCTGCCATAATTCTGATTGGGCATTCTTTTTTGAACACGTAGCCTGAAGGATAACACGTCCATTTAGCACGCTGAAGCACTAAAAAACAGAGCTGCGACTAATAAGCCGCTGGGAGAACGAGCAGCGAGCGGGGTGTGGAGAGTTTTAAAAGATTAGACCACAGGTTCTCTGAGGAGAGTCGTCTAATAAGAGGCTTATGATGGGCCAGCGGTCTCCCAGGGGCCCGACCACATTAATGATACAGCTTTCTGTCTGTCTGTTTTTCTCTCGCTCCTGTTTCTTCTTCTGAGGCTTTCTTGTGTGCAAGTTGTGAAATGTATTCCTCGGGACTGCGGTGAAGCTTTCTCGGTGAAGTTTGTTTTAGCTGTGATTTGTGTGGTAACAATAAAGGTGTTTAAGAAATAAAAATCAACCCTCTCACCCCCCCCCCCCCCCCTCCCCTCCATCAGCCAGCTGTGAGGAGGAGGCAGAGCGGAGTTAAGGCCCCTGGCTGGTGAGTCAGTGTTTCCACAGAGCTGCTGCTGGCCCTTCTGGTTCAGAGTAGACCTGGCCACGAGCCGCTCATATACACTAGCCAGGCTGAGCCAGCAGAAGAGCCGCTGCACACTGTGTGTTTGTGCGTGCACTGATTAAAGACAGAGTCGGAAATTTGGGTAGAAGTTTTGCGAATTTGCTTATTTTGCGTATTTCCTAAAAAGAGTTTGATGGAAAGATCGATACCAGTCCACGCCGTGTATCAGGCTACAGCCAGCAGGCGTTCTGCTCTGGCTCTGTCAAGTCACCAAGTTTTCCTAAAACAACTCACCCGCTGTCATGCTACATATTGTTTGTTTAATAACAAGTGTAAAATTACCAAATTGTGATTGAATGGGAATTTAAACCAGGATTACTGCTAATGTGAGATTTTGCCACACAAAAACATCACCAGGTCATAATCTCTCCTAAAAAACCAACTGTTATGTTTACACTTAACACCAAACAAATATGATATAACGTGTTTTATAATCAGCTCTAAAGGCGATGGCAGTCTGATGCAGAGCCAGACTCGCTGGTTCCCCCTGTTTCCAGTCTTTACGCAAACTGGTTCAGAAAGTGTTTTTCCTAAACTATTATTTTGCCCTTTTTTCACGCCACACTTGTTGCAGTAACGAGCTCCATTACCAGAAGGAAATGTTTGGAAAATTCTCTCTTTAAGCATCGGAAAACACAAGGAAAGACCCTGTAATGACTCGGTATAAAAGATCTGTGTCACGGCATGCTTGATTCCACTGAGCGACTTCCAGGGAATAATCATCAGTGTTACTAAGGCATGTTATATAAAGGATGCACGAGGGAGGACTCTGTCATTTCCAAGCAATGTGATGTCTCTTGTGTGTCTGATCACTTGCAGTATAGATGCAACGCCCCTTATTCTCCACTCGCTCATGAGGGTGGACTGTGCAGCTTGTCAGGAGCATGTTAAAGCTGTCGTATAGTTGCACCATAACTTCTGGAAATTGATTTGATTCTGGGCTGTGCTTGTCTTGGCCGGAGCCTTGACTCTGCGGTTGTGTTCTCAGGGTGGAAAGCAAACGGCAAGAGGGGAGGAGTGGAGGCTGGAGAGGCTGTGGGGATAGAAGAAGAAGAAGAGGGTGATATTCAGAGCATTATGCAAGACTTCAAACACGTCCAGTCTGGCAAGGAGTGTTGATGTGAGAGTTGTGGGCCCCTTGGGTCAGGTAGCCTCTCACATAGCCCCCCATATGGCCTGCATTTCCCCTCATTGCCTCCACCCCGTCTAATTGGCAGGTAATGCATCGTTGCCCTGGCCCATCTTCCCCTCCGTCGCTGTTATTTCTCTCTTTTATTAATGGAAGGCACAGACGTGCGGTGGTTGTGGAGGTGATAGTGGCTCCGGGGCTGGCACCGTGCCACAGAGGGGCCCAGCTCTGATACTTTATACAGCGCCAGGTTTTACCAAGGTGTTCATTTCAGGAGCATCTCCGCTGCCTCGTCTGCTTCTCTTTCTTCTGCCTTCGGCTGTGGAAGGTAAATCAAAGCTGGGGCTGATACCGGAGACCCCATGGCAATCTGATTGTGGTCACAACCTACCCATGCCACAGTTGTTCTATACATATGGACACACACACAGGCATACACACACATGACTATATACTGTATATGAGGGTTTTCAACCACTCCTCCTCCTCCCACCATGTAATCCTGCAGTGCAGGTCTCTCTTCCCCTCCTCCACTCGTAACCAACCAGGCAGCTTATTTTACAGTGTTTCTGCTCAAGTCACTGTGAAGCATAACAATACACCAGCAGACATATGTTTGTCATAAAGTGGAAGGCTCAAAATTACATTGCAATCGTTTACAATTTGAAAAAAGTTCAAAAAGAATCATTGTAGGACTACACCACATTTTGTCATGTGCTTTACTTAACGTTCATAATTCTCTTGTGATTTTCCACTGCTGCCGGACACTGGAAGCCTCACTGCAGCACAACAACACAGGCCAATCAATCTGTGCAGTAAACGCCAAACTCTGTTTGTTATGCCTCACAGGCCGAGTCTCTCACCGAGATGATTTCATGTATGAGGCTGGAGCTTGAGTTTACCAAAGTCCTGTGTTAGCGAAAACTGTTGCAGACATGACAGTAGCAACATGAGCACCACTGAGTTGAAGGCCTACGTGAGGGACGTAAATGTCCAAAGGATTTTTCTAACATCCTGTGCTGCAGATCAAGCCAGCGGTACCGTCTGGTGCACATGGAAGAGCTCAATTACATAACTTAAGACTTTCATTAGCCTCTCGGCTCTATTGAGTTCTTTGGTAAAGGTCCAGATGTGACTTCATGAAGGGTCCTCTCTATGCAGAGCCTGTTCGCTCTGTTCCGCTATCCCCCCCCCTTCACCATCCCTGCAGCTGTAAGCACTCAGAAGAAAAGCAAGGAGAGAGCGGAGCGAGGCTGAGTGCTTTATTAAAAAAAAGACCCCCAAATCTCCCTTCAAAACAGTCCCAGCCCCACCCAGAGCCTCCAGTCCCCGTCCCTCCCATAGGTCTTCTAAAGTAGGCCAATAAGTCTTAGAGCATGTGGTCTCCCTGTCAGCCCTAGGTGGCTGACTAGACAGGCTGCTGCTCCAGGCGCAGGGGCAGGAAGTGGGAGCCGGCCAGGAAACACTCTCTGAGAGGCTGCCCGAGTAAACAACCCTCCCCCTTCAGCACACATGCTCATACACATATGTGTTTGTATGCTCATACACTTTTGGATGTGTTTACATATGCCGCAGACTTGTACATACTGTACACACACACACACACACACACACACACACACACTAACGTAATGCATCACCTCCAGAAACACTAAGGTCCGTTTGCTGGGAAATACTATAAATCTGGATGGCACTGTCTCACTGCTGATGGTTTATGGATGACGTTAATTTACTTCAGGCTTTGGGTTTGGCGGAGACCACAATGCCCTTTAAAGATTGAAAACTGGAAATTGTTCAGAGCATTCTAATCAAATTAATGGCTGAGTCGTTTGATCGCCCCGTGTGCAAAGCCTGGATTCATGAAGCTGCGTGCGCGCCACTGTGGGACGTTATACGGAAAAATCCTACGCCAAAGAAACAATATCTCCCTTAAAGGCATATTTTGTTCTATACAAATTGAGATCCAACTGTCCTGACTGTGTGACTGTGTGTCATGGAACGTGATGGTTTTGCAGAGCAGCTGTTTGTGTGACTGTGTGTTTCTGGGAAGACAACGGACACAGGTGGGGAATCGGTTAGCGCTGTGATTTATAGAGATCTGCTCTGTCCTGCATTGTGCTGTGGCCTTCCTCTGGGCCTCCGCCTGCCCTCACGCCCCACGTCCCCCTTCTCGCCTGCTAGTTCTCGTGCCCTTACAACAATGATGCCTGATTTTCGCCTGAGTGGAAAAGCCAGATGAGTTCCCGTTTGAGAACAAGGTTATTGTTCCCCCGCATAGAGCCATTGTAAAGGTGGTTTAAGATTTCTCGTTAGGAAGATTCAGAACCAAGAAGTCTTTTGTGGTCGTTCCAAGTCTTGTCAAAGCATGTCTTGAGTTTCAAATCCTTAACGGGAAGTCCAAATCACTTCTGAGTAAACAAAGCGGTTAAGATCTAAATAATGCCAAATAAGATATCCATTAAAGTTGGATTTGCACTTTGAAAGATGTGTGAAATGGGTGTTGGATGTTTTAGAGCCAATAAGCCTTCAACTAAACACTCAAGGTCGCCAAGGCCTGTCAAATAGGCTAGAGACAATATGTTCCAGGAATTTACCAGGGTTGAAATTTAGATTTGTAACAGTGGCTGATCATGAATTTCCCAACAATAAGTTGAGTCAGCGTTAAAGTCACGTTTAAACAGCAGCTATTAAATCGTAGATTGTCATAATAAGACTTATGTCCAAGAGAAACAGAAAAGATGGACAGTGACGGAGCAAATAGTCAGGATTGTTGGATCAAAGGACAGAGGGTGATGGAGAAATCAATACTTCAATCAAACAGGTTTTTGCCTATTGATATCCAAACATTAGTGTGTTTTTAATTTGAACTGTGATGCAACAATAGTACAAGTGCAGTCAGTAGCTATGTCAGTTATGTAGTATAATCCATCTGCGTCGTTAGTCATTAGCTGCCATAAGTTAGTTAGCAATTACTGCAGAACAGATCATACTGGGAAAACTCCTGATCATAATCAATTAAGTTAACCTGACCCTCTTTTAACGCTGATTTATTTAGCTTTGCAACTGGAACTGTATTGTGCTTTAAAGACGACATTAGGCAACATGACAAATGGTAAATACAGTGATTTCACTTCATTTATTATATGATGATAAGATCAAAGAACACAATCAGCTTTATTTTTTAAAAGATGTCACACAAATGTCTTTGTCTATTCAGGTAGCTAGAAGTCAAACCGGATCAACTTAGGCTGTACCAAGGAATGTCATTAGCATTTTGTATCTGATTGAGCTAAAGTCTTATTGCTTAGAATGAATCAGATTTTCTCCCTGTAACTGTGTTGTGCTAGTTATTGCTTCAAAGACGTCATTAAGCAGCGTGACTAATGAAAGAGAATATGGGACAACAAGCCGGAGGTATGGTGAGTTTACTTGTTGTTTTACTTATATGATCAAAACAACACTGGGCTTTAGCAATATCTCTCCCAATGTTTACTAACTTCGATTAGCTAGAAGTCAAACCAAGAATGTTAAAGTATTACAGTCAAGTTTTATTGTGTTTAAATTGCTGTATATTGCTGGTGTTGCTTTGAATACACCTTTGAGCGACATGAACACTAATATGGGACCATGAGCTGGAAGTAAAGGGAGGTTTTGATTTACTTCTAGCTTCCATATAATCTAAACACACTAAATAACATACTTAAACACTGTCAGAGTCGCACAAGAGTCACACACGCGAAAAAACTGACTCAGCGATATCTTACATATCTTAGATTTTCAACTGAGATTGCATTGTGCTACCTTTGTTTCGCTAGAAGTCAAACCAGAACAAGTGAGGATGTGTGGCAGCAAGAACTGTGAGTGTGTGGAATTAAAACAAGGGTGTGATGTGATTAATAGCTTCTGAATTCAACTTTCCATGGGACTATTAGTTTGTCTTTCAAAGGTTAACGTTTCGGTTAGAAGAGTCAAGTCCTCATTCTTGTGGTTTATATCTGATTTGAAATCTAAACTCCACCACACCCAGCCCAGGCAAAGCCCCCCCATCTAATAGTGATCACCTCAATTTGATCTGTCACCGTCTGATAAACTTTACAAAGAGTTTGTCGACAGACACGACACTGTGGGCACGCTGAGTTTTGCCATGGTTGTTTTAGCGATATCCTGACACCGCCATTACTCAAGGCTTTTGTGTAAAGTTACGCTCTAATCCTTTTTTTCCTGCCTACCTGCGTGTTGCAACAGGTTAGCAGGTGAGCCTCCGGGGCGAGTGCGAGACAGGAGTGAGCTTGACATGTTTCAGGCCGGGGCCTTATCTCGATGGAAGACTCGCCTTGAGAAATCCCAACAGCAGTCGGACACATCCAAACAATCTGTGTCGTGTTTTTACAGCCTGAATTCCTCAAATATGAGGAGCCCCACGTACGTCCCCGGGGGAACCCAGTGTAAACTCTTTAAAAGCTCCTTTACTGGGGACTGTGTTCTGTGTGCTCAGACTTACAACATGTGAACTGGAGCATGAACACACACACACACCTTGGTTATGTGTGTGCGCATGCATGCTCCAGCACATGTTTTCGGTGTGCAAGCCTGGGTGTTTCTGTGTGTTCTTTCCTAGTGAGTGGGTGTGAGATCTGCAGTTTCTCACAGTCAGTTCTTATCTTCGTCTCTCTCTCAGCCTCTGCCAGCAGATCATTGTGAAATACGCACAGACTGGAGAGGGAGAGGGAGAGGGAGAGGGAGAGGGAGAGGGAGAGGGAGAGGGAGAGAGAGAGAGAGAGAGAGATATCACTTTTAACTATTCCCTGACCTCGCAAGGCCAGATTTCAAGGGCTTGTTTACAACTCAAACAACAAAATGCTACAGCCATGGTTATATTTGCACGGTTGAGACTCCAGTCCTGTCATCCTCTGTCTCTCACTATCTGTTGTCTTTGTTCTTCAAGCACCCAGTTTCACCTTTTCCACTCTTTGGGCCTTGAAATCACTTGTAACCACGTTTTCTTTTCATTTCATATCTTTTTTTGTCACCTACATCATGTGACTGAGTTGGGAAACCAATCGAACAAGATGATCAATCTGTGTATACAGCCGACTTGGCCTTGCTACTAGATGGAGCAAGGACTTCCTGAAAACTACCACTGATGTCATCTGTGTTTGCTTATACTTCTGAAAGGCCCGAGTGACTCAGACCGTCTTGTGAGCCGATTGTTCAGGCCTGTCTTCGGTGGGTTTGGCGAGTAGGAGTGTGTTTACCGCTCGGACTGTGATGTTTGTGTCATTTGAGGTCGTACCAGTCGGCAGTGAAGTGGTGAGATACTGAAAACGGCGCTTCAGAAGTGAGAAAGGTTTGTTTCCAGTCCTGCTGCTCGCTGGAGGAAACAGATGCTCCAAAACAAACCTGAGAATCATGTGAAGGAGGAAACGTGCCGCTTTTAGCCTTAACATGGTTCAGTGGCTTCGAGCTAACCTCCCTCGCTATCATGCAACACACACACACTGACGGAAACAAGACAGGAGTTAGCAGGGGGTGTATGTACTGTACTGTGTGTCATGGTGTGTTGTGTGAAAGTACACAACTTCAGTCGTCAGCATTTACCGATTGTTGAGTTCAGTGAACGTAACAAAATATGACCCTGACCTCAACACACCCATTTATGTTGTGGTTGTGCACACATAGTTTTTTCTTGTGCAATGATGGATTATTAGCAACATTTCAGGTGTGTTGACTTTTGGTTTTACAGACAAATGCTTAAGATCAGTGCTTCTCAACCTCAGAGTCCTTTCATGATTCATTCATTGGGAAATAAGAAAAAAATCAAGGATGTTACACAACAGTATGTTTATTTTTTGCACATTCTATAATATTTGGCCTTTTTTATATTGAAATGTTGTCGAGTTTATCTTTTCAGGCTATTAAAATGGTTTAAAAAGGGATATCAGTCTTTCATTAGACCAGTCAAAACTCACGCAGTAGACCCATACTATATTAATTTTGTATTAATGGATCACAAAAAAGCTTGGCAAACACTGATTTAGATAATCTGGCTAACCTCTAGGTTTGTTGCCATGTTCCCAGATACAAACAATGAGGTTGTTGATCATAGTTTGATCATAGTTGATAGAATTTATGGCCAAAACTACAAAATGATAATAAACTTGTAAATGAATACCCTGAACAGGTGCTGCTCTGCTGACTGAGGCCTCTCTCCTCCCATCAGGCCTCGCTGGTGGGAGTCATGAGACAGGAAGAGCCAAGTGGCTCGACACTCAGAAGAGCTGAAGGAGTGACTCACTCAGCCCAGTGGACCAGAAAACTAAAGCACAACAGTGTCAGGTTCTGGACCGGCTCTCCCATTGGCCAGTTCCTCTCCTGTTTCCAGCGGGCCAGTCACACTCGTTAGGGAAAAGTCATCACTTGTCCATTAGCGCGGAGCTCAGCGAGAGTTTGGTGGCTCTGTGTTTGTTTTTCTGTCACACTAAGGAGTGGATGGGTGTGTTTCCACAACCTGTCAGACGGCCATCACCAGGGCCGTCCGCCGAAGCCTCCTCGGCTCTCGGCTCCTCTGCTCAACACATATGTGTTTTCTCTTCCTTTCTTCAACAGGTCAAGGGTTGCCACTTAGCCCGAGGGAAGAAAAGCACATGTGACACTGGATCCTGCAGGGCTAATGTCATTACCCGGTAAGCAGTGTGTCATAGCCTCAGTCGCCAAGATAATAAGACTGCGGACTGCCTGGGTCAACCCACAGGATCAGGGAGTGGTTGTGACTGTTGACTTTGTTGATCTGCAATCAGTCTCACAATGACACATATAGCCAAAGACATACAAAGATAAAGCCTCCATTCTGCTGCAGGCAGTGTCACATATACTGAGATCATAGCAATGTGATTACTAAAGTGCAAACTGTAAAGCTTGAGACCTACTGCTGAAGCACGATCATCTGAGGAGATACTGTATGAAATATTGATTACCCAGAAAGATGTATGGAGGGGAACTTCTCAGCCTGAGATTGGCACAATACTGAAGTTATGGCACGACACTGAAGTTATTAATAATCAGGAAACTACTGTACATGGTGCAACACGGTAGTTCTCGCTGACATGTTTACTTCTTATCTGTTTGAAGGTAAAATTATGAGTTGGCGAATGAAAGGGGCCACAATTAGACGTTGATCAGTGTTGTTTTGTATTCAGAAGTTTCCCAAACAGGGAAATACAGTGAATACGCTGCAGGCTGATAATAGACAGGAAGGGATTAGAGAAGGGATGAGAAGGCCCCTTGTTAACACAAATTATAAAACAGATCCCCATAATTAAGTTAAGAATTTTCAATATTTGTGAAAACAAGACTCTTAACTCCCCACGATGCAACTTGTGAAGTCTTGGGGCAAATCGAGCACAGAGCAGACCACTTAAAAACGAGTGCAGACAGAAAAGAGTAAAAGTTGTACTTTCACAACTGCAGGAGCCAGAGGCGACCTTTAGCTGCAGCGGCAGGGTTACGAGCATCTCCTGTGACAGCAAGGTCAAAGGTTTGATCCCTGTGACAGACACATGTCTCACTGAGGTATGCTATCAGTTAGGAGCCGGTACCTGTGCTGTCATTATGGGCTTTTTTTGGTTATGTAGAAAAGAATGAGTTCAGGGAATTATCTGAAATGTGACTTCATTCTTCAGTTGTGTGTCACAGGTTGACATTTGGCAACAAGCAGACTGTACAGACGTCATTCTTTCACTGAGGTAGGAAGAGATGTAAAGACAAAGATCTAAGTTTACTACAGTGTACGTTAAGTAAGTTTCAATCTAAATCTAATTTGGGCAAGAAAACAAATTCGCTTAAATGTAATAGTTTGACCTTTCGAGCAGTTTGTTGTCAGTCTTTATGGTGAACATGTTGCTGGAACCAGCAGCCGGTTAGCTCAACCTAGCATGGAAGTAGCCTGCTAGCCTGGATTTGTCAAAACCTAACAAACACTACTTCCAACAACTTAAACAACTTAACGCTCACAAAAACCAAAGTGTTAAAATGACACTTAGCTATTTGACCAGGGAACTATTTCTTGGCCAGGATCAGCTGCCAGGTGACCAATGGAAAGTGAAATAATCCAGCACATAACCCCAAGTTAAAGGGTCAAATTTCATTTTGTACCCAAGAGTCAGGGGTTAGTGCTTCTCCCTGCTAAGCTCTACTAACCACGTGGTATCTATGGCTTCACAAGATACTTGAGAGTGATATACCTTAAATCAAGAGGAGAAATTTCCAAAAATGTCAAACTATTATCACATGGGATATGATCTCACCAGGGGTCAGTGTTTGTCACTCGTCAGAGGAACATCTAATCCGGCCAGTGACGTTACGAGTCCAGCTTCTAACTCGGGTGGATGTTTCCGATGCAGGTATGTGGAGACCTGGTATGTGTGTCCGAAGCAGGTTAATCGTGCATCTCTGTTTTCTCTACAGACAAAGCGGCCTCTGAATAGCCTCTAACCTGTCCCCATCACTCATTGTTGACCTCAGCCCTTGCTTGGTGATTAATTATCCCTCCCACATCACCCGTCACACTGCAGCGGTGCAGACACATGCATGCACGCCGCGCTGCAGCCCGACCCCACTCTCAGCTGGGAGCCCAGATAAGGAAAACAGCACAGTTAGCACATCCAGCCCTGTTTGCTCACCTCTTTCTCAAACAAAGAGGTAAACTTGCCTCTGATAACACACTTACAAAGTGTACACGCCGCCGCAGTCTCTTGCTCAACCGGAGCAGGGTTAAAGGTGAATGGAGATTGGGTTCTGAGAGTGAAACTACACACCTGCTCTATCCTGTTGTGCAGGAAGCAGTTAACAAACCACAAGCCTGATCTGTATCCCTGCACAGTAACATGTGATGAAGTCGTGGAAGATTTTTTTCTCTCTTTATCCACCTCATATCAAAGAGGAGACAACCACACCCCCTCCCTCTGCCCCCCTCCGACCTGCTGCCGGAGGTTCAGAACCCACTTCCTTGTTCTTCATGTCAAGGTGACTCTGTGCACACATACACACACACTCACACACACACATACACACACACTCACACCACCACCACAGACAAACAGGAAACAGTCATCTGTTATGTCCTCTCAAACTGCATGCAGCTCAGGTTTTTCTGAAAAAGGCTGCAGCAAGAAAGGAACGTGATGTGCATGAGTTGTGCTCACCTGGTTTGGTTTAGAACAAAGACACCTCAGACTTTGAATGTTTCTCTTCTCTTATTCCCTTATTAAAACCAAAAACCTGGTAAGTGGAAACCTTTTGCTTTTCCACGAACAAGGCACTTAATATGAAAACAGCTTTGTTACATCACAGAAAGGAAATTGTTCTTCCAGAGACATATAAAGTATTTATGAGAGATATATATATGTATGTAAATATCGTGGGTAATGATGTCCCGGTGGACTTGTTTGAGATTTGTGAAGGGCAGTGCTGTCAAAACCAAACTGACATTCAGAGTTAAAAAACATAGCAAAAGCAGACTATACTTTTTAAGACATGCAGTGGATACCCCCCCCCCTCTCCTCTCAGCCCTCTTGAGGCTGTAGGCCTCTCTGGTTTGTGAAGACTCTGGTCATGTGCAGTGAGATCACGGCCAGGCTGCGTGCAGACATGCAAGTCGGTTAGTGACAGACAGGTACGCCAATGAATCATTTCTTTCAGACCAAATGACCTGATCGTGTCACAGTTCCTGGCTTTCTTCTATTTTTAGAAAAACCTATTTATTGATAGAGAAACAGACAAGACAGATAGATGGATAAGAGTTTCAGAAACATCTCACCAACCTTACCCCTGAGATCCAACAAAATCATGCTAAAGATTTGTGAACGTTATAGATCTGATAAAACAGTATTAAGTATGTTTTTAAAACGGGTCCCGTGGTTTCCAGCGCTTTACAGGAAAACCTCCAGAACATGATCTCTGCTGCCAACCCAGTTGTTGATGCCTGCTTTACAATTCTGTGGTTTTTATTTGTGGTGTAAACTGAATATTCATGTTGTGGGATTCTAAACAATGTGTGACACAGAATGAAACAATATGAGGTGGTGAGTAATCATCCTAAAACCAGTCATAGCCAAAGCAATATTTTGTGTTTCCCCTCTAACCTAATTGGAATGCATGAACGGTGCCTGCACTCACACTGACTGGGCCCTGCAGTAAAGTCAGACTCTAAGGAGGAAGGCCACTGGTTCAGAGATGTTGCTGGAGGGTTAGTGGGAGCAAAGGACCAAGACAAGAATCTCACTAGGCCCAGGTTCTCTGGAATAAAAGCAACAAGGGGGCCTCTATGGGTCAGCTGTGACGGGTCAGCACCCACCATTGTATGGAGGGAAGGGAGTTCCTGTCCTGGATCCTTTCTGCAATCTGAGAGAATATAAACATGGACAGACGGGAAGTGTCCAGAGAGCAAGGAAACACAGCGGCAGTGTGGATGTTGAGTTGAGAGTCTAAAAGGGGAAGTTACATTATGTTGTTAGTGAAAGAAGATACCATTCTGCTTGTATTACTGCGCAAAAAGATTATCTCCATTTATTTTTATGCGAGAATACACAAATAAACTGACCACACAGGGAGCTGGACAGTCTGATAACTGTGACTTCTATGAGGCGACTGTTTATCCCTCCATTCGCAGGGACGTCCTCTCACACATATCAATCAGCTCGCTTCAGGATCACCGATCGGGTCATAGTCACACTTTTTTTATTCTTGGAAACATTACAGCCCCCCTCCTCTTCCCCCCGGATCAATACTTCAGCTGAAACCAGGGAGCTTCTCCACTTTGCGTAACTAAACCTTTCTGGATTATAGAGTTTGATCATCTGCAGGTCAATAGCCCTGACTGCTCCCTGTGCGGATCGCCACCAATCAACTTCCACCACAGGGAAACTCCCATTAGTGCTGGAAGCTGCACAGGAGCACAGACCGAGGGCCTCTTGTATCTCCCTTTATTATTTGATCTTGCTTTTAAATATAACATTCCTCATAAAGTTGTTGAAATGTATTCAAAGTTTGACATTGGGGACATTAGAGGTGATTACACCTTTAGCCCAATATTTCTTATTAAAGTGTGCCGAGTTAACCACTAAGTTCCTGTTTACAATGTATTTGTGAACGTTCAGACAACGGTCAGTGGACTATTTTACTTTTGAAGAAAATGTATAAACATAACATTTTTCAGGCAAGTGCAAGAGGAAGTATCTTTTTAGATTGGGGAGGAATAAGTTTCATTTGTTCCTTTGATAAAAAGCTTTGACACAGCTGAAACAACACAAGTCCCCCATGGCCTGTCTCTTCTAATGCAAACCATATGAGACTAAATTAAAAGTTGGAATCTTCTTTAACCCTAATATTGTTTTTTAATAGTCTCTATAAATAAGTGTGCGGCTGTGGTTGTGTTAGAATCTGCTTCAGGTGCTAAAAGCGTCCGCATGTGAACCATCTTCCGAAACAACCCTTGTACACAGTTCATGACAAAGTTCAACTTTTCCAAAAATATGGGGTTTATTGACTTAACTGCAATCAATACTTACAAAAGAGAGAAAAAAAACAAAACAGTTTTCATATTAACTCACAGAAATTACTGTAGTGGAAAAAAAAAATGGCTGAAAAAATACATTCAACAGTTTTTACTTTCTTTGTGTCAAAAATCTGTTCACCTCTTCCAAAACACGTGAAGGCAAGACGAGTGACTTAAAAAATTATTTCTCCTCCATTGTTATCAAATATAAAAGGCCACAGAAGCCTTAGCTACCTGGAATGTATTCAATGAGGCACTTCCAATGGTCAAGAGGGGCGGCGGGGGGGTGGGTGGGCGCCAAGCAAGTGCATCAAGCATCCAATCAAATTAAAAGAACTAGATCAACTTTCCTCAACCCATTTGGTCACAGCTATTGCTCGTAATAAAACAGACTGGGTGTGAGATCATTGCTGATGTTTCAACACCACCAGGCTTCCAAGCTGGAGACTCTATTTAACCAGTGATGTGAGAGGCTGCTAGGAACCCCTTCATTTCCACCATCTACCCAAGTACTGTGAAAATACTTCTGTTTAGAGCTGGGGCAAGATCAGAGACTAAAGAAACAGAGGAGCTGAATCCATGTAAAAAAAAAAGCAGTCCTCTTCGGTTACTGTCTGGTTATTGGAAGGCATGTGGGGGGGGAAGAGACATCAGGAATGAATACAAGCAAATCTAGCTAAGATGGAATTGCAGTCCAATAAGAGGGAGTAAAGAATAAAGTACAATAAATAATCGAAACGCAAAACATCTTTTTTTGCATTTTTTTTGCTTTAAATTAAGTTTCATTTTGACAAAGTGTAGTTGCAGAACAAGTCATTGAAGTACAATATATTAAACTGTGAAAAAAGGAAAACTGACAAAAACGTCTTCACAATCTTTAGATTAATATGGAAGATCATAATTTAACATAAAAGAAAATATATTCTATTGTTCATTATCCAGATAAATACAAAACAAAATTAACAAAAAATGCATATGATCACCAATAAATATGTTCTGATAAGTTAAATAAGCAGTGACAAGAAAACCTTCTGTCTGGAAAGTTTTTTCAAATAATAATAACCGTAATAATAACATTAATAAAAAATAATTATCAAATAAAGAAAGCAAAAAAAAGGGATGTAATGAGTACAGAGAGAGCTCCTCAGAGCAGGCTTTTAAAGGGTGGGGGGTGGGTGGGGGGGGAGAAGTTAAGTAAAATAGCTTGGAGATCCGATCTCGTCAAGTCGCAGGATGTAGAACTGCACCATGGGAATGCTGGAATTCCCCAGATCGGTGAAGAGGAAGGGAGGGGAGGCCGGGTTGAGAAGTGGGACTAGAGTCCTACAGGTTTAATGATCAGGTTGATATCAACACTTCCTTCCCAGAGACACAGAAAAAATAACAAAAACAAAAAAAGCCAGTGACCAGCAACAGGAGGAGAAAAAACTCAAGAGAGGGGAAAAAAGAAAACATAACCAACTTCCAGTTCAAAGTCCTTCCTGCAGACTCACCCAGTCCACAATTACATAAGACGAGCTCGCGAAGAACCGTGACAGGGGGGGGGGTTGGGGGTGGGGGTGGTGGAGGGGGGGGGCAAATGAGAAAGAACCAAAAACAAACAGTAGTCCATTCACCCTAAACACATGCAAAAACCGCCCCAGGCACTTTTTTTTTCTTTTTTAAAAACTATTCATATCATTTCAGGGTCTGTTATTTTTTTTCCTCTCCTTTTGTCTTAACTCAGTCTGTAAAAAACGGCTGCGGTAAATCTACACTTACGTTAGTGAGCACCCTCTAGCTAGCTCGGGGGGGGGAAGTGGTATCGTCAGGGAGGGGAAGAGGGAGTGAGGGAGGGGGGGGCTAGGAGGCTAGTGCAATGCACGCCCCTTTCCAAGGCCACTTGTGCTGCTACACATTCAAGAACAAATAAGAATAAGAAAGAAAAAGAAAAACAAGTGGCACCTGGGGAAAAACAGTCAATTCTTGTTCGTGTGATTTTTTTTTCATTGTTCAATTTCCTCTCCATTTTTGGCACTATGACACATGGCAGGTTAGGTCTTTAACACTTGCTGTGCAGATCAATGGATGAAATGATCGTTCGAGTTCCCTTAATTGACTAAATCCTCACAATGCTAACGAGGAAGTGACACGGTGTGTTGAGTGAAGAGAAGACGGGGGGGGGGGGCTTGGGAGAAGGGCAGAGGTAGAGGGGAGTGCCGTGTTCTCTTTGTGTCATCAAACATAAAGTCATTGGTGGGTGCTCGCTGTTTAGTCGTCAGAGATGGAGAGGCGGCTGAAGATGGGAAGGCGGCGGGTGGTGTCCAGCGTTGGGGACTCGGAGCCACTCAGGCTGCCTCCAGAGCTGCTCTGGTAGCCATCTTGGTCTGACAGGGAGTCAGGAGGGCTGGATGGAGTATCAAACATCTGAGGGGACTCCAACATGGGCCTGAAATAGTAAGGTTTGCTCGTTGGAGAGGGAGGTGCAGGGTTGTTGGGCTCTGTGCCTAAAGGGCCGACACTGAGGCTGGGTCCAAACAGGTTGGCCAGCTCCTGGCTGGAGTAGGTGAAGGGGTTACTGCTGGGCCAGTCGGACACTTCGTCAGGGAAGAACATGGGTGGAGGGGTGACTGAGGTGGGGCTGTCTCTCAGCCCGGCGGAGCTGGAGAAGCCTGCGAAGCTGTAGCTGTGCTGCAGCCGGGGCCTCTCCATCTTGTTGGAAGAGTTTAGAGGGGAGGACTGCTGGGGGGGTCCGCGCCGCTCCTCAGCGTTGTGGATGAAATGGCAGCGAGGCCCGTATGGGCAGAACCCGATGGTGTGGAAGGTGCGGCACAGCTCAGTTTTGTATTTGGGATGGCGGCTCAGGCTGCGCAGTTCATGGATCCCGTGAGCAAACTGGCACTTGTCGCCGTACTTGCAGGAGCCGTTCTCCTCGAAGGGCCTGCAGAGCTCCGTCTTGTATCGGCTGGAGTTCACCTGGCTGCTGCTGCCGGTGGGACTGGCCGGGCCCAGGCACTTGTTCATGAGCCTCTCACCTGTCTCAGAGAAGGAGCGGTCTCGCATGCGGTTCTCCTTGTTGCTGCCGCCGTTGCCGAGCCCTGAGATGAGCGAGCAGTGGTCCCCTGCCTTCAGGCTGTTCAGAAACTGGTTCTGGCAGAACTTTGTGCTGCTGACAGAGTGCCGCCGCTGGTACACACCCCCCACGGAGGGAGATCCCACCGCTTTCCTGTCCAGCAGGGCTCCGGTGGGGCTGGAGATGGGCACATTGGCACCAGTGCAAGGGACAGACATGGGATGGGGGGCGCCCAGGTTGTTGTTGAAGCCGAGCAATTTGTTGTTCTGTAAAAAAAACACACAGAAGAAGAAAAAACGCACCATTAGAAACAAATACATTCCACGGATTCACCGAAACTGACAACGTGGTCTTGAAACGAAAGTGTTGGAGGGCCGCAGCAAGAGAGAGAGAGAGAGAGGGGGGGGGGGGGGGGGGGGGGCGAGGGAGAGAAAAAGCCCCAGCCTCCACTTGCATGACTGTTCTCTTTGGCTCTGACAACACGAGCGGATACAGGCCTATAGAACAGCAGCTGGTTTGGCAAGTTGCCCCGGCGAGGAATGTGTGCCTGTTTAGTAAATGGAGCAGCAGCACATGAGAGGCCAGTCAGTGGCCACCGAGCGGCTGCATCATTTGAAAGAGAATGAAAAGTGGCCCGAGCATCCTGTTGAATTACAACAGACAGAAAAAAAAAAAGAGGGTCTCATCTGCTTTTCAATGCACTGCCAGGAAATCACCGGGCCAGGCTGCTGCTTTACATGAGAACACACACCAGCACACACTCAAATCTCTACAAGTGTGTAAAGAAATCTGAAAACTTGACAAATAGATGCAAGACTAGGAGGCAGTTTGTTTTCCACCCGGAGGAAAGTTAAGGTTTTAGGTCCTTTAAGGGTTTTATTCTCCATCGTTAAAAGGTTATTGTCTGAGGAGTGTTATTGGGGCAGGGGGAGGCTGGAGCCAGACGAATCTGGTCAATGATTAGCGAGCATGTGGCTGATCTGTGAGCAGCATTACAAAAAAAAAGTGGCGCAAAACTGCTCCACAGTTTCAGACTGAGTCACAAACGTGTTGCAGCAAAACCCGGTTACACAAAACCCTCACATTATAACTTTAAAACACACACACACGTGTCACGCGGGGTTGGAAATAGAAAAACGCGGAAAGGGAAAAGTTTAAACATAGCAACACACGTTCGAGTCCCCGCTACACTTTAAAAAGAAAAGACGTATACACGAGAAGAGGACACACAAACAAACAACCAGCGACAAACTAAACAAACACACAAATCAGAGCAGCAGAGCAACAGGCTCCGGGCGGAGGGAGCGGAGGGCCGCGGTCATTCCTCCACAGGCTGCGGCGAACAGGCCCCCCGCGGCCCGGCACGGCACCGCTCGGGCCCGGCTCTTCTCGGCTCTGGAGGCAGGGAGAAGAGAGAGAGAGGGGGACAGAAGTGTGTGCAGCTCTCTACCTTGTTCATTATTTCGAAGTCGAAGAAAGGCGACACCACGGCTGCGGTCATCTTTGCAGCGAGCGGACTCGAGTCGAAGCAGGAGGAAACTCTCTTATCAGAAAGTTCGCAGCAGCTCTGCGGAGGCTTCTCCTCTTCTCTGGAGGTATTTCTTTTTTTGGGGGTAGATATATATATATATTTCTTTTTTGAGGGATTTGCTGCTCCTGTGTATTTAGTGACCCTGCAGAACTCCCCCTCTGCCCTGCACCAGCCCCGACATTTGCTTTTTAATCCGTTGCAGGAGGAGCCTCGAGCGCTGGGCGTCAACTTTCAGTCAACTTTTTCTCTCCCCCCCACTCCCCCCCCCCCCCCCCCCTCTCTCTCTTCCTCATGAGTTGGACTAACTTGCCTTGGTTTGACAGTTTGTCTGAGATCCCTCCTGAGCACCAGAGAAGTTCAATGATTTGAATTCTAAGAAACTTAAAGTGAAACCAAGTCTAGTTTCTAAGTTCTAACTTTATTTATTTATTTAGATAGATAGACAGATGCACTTTATTGATCCCAAATTGGGAAATTATAGAGCAAAGTAGCAATAAAACACATAAGGAAGAGTTAAAATAGGATCTAATAAACACTACACACACTAAAAACTCTACATACTGCCCAAGTTAACAAGTTTTATTAGTTTACACTTTGCTAAAGCTGTTTATTAAAGTTGGTGATACTGTACGTGTTCTGTTTATAACTTTGTTTGAGTGTTGAAAGTATGTAAATACAACTTTCAGTAGTTCTTTTTAAACCCTAGTGGTGAAGTGTAAGGCTATAACTTTATGCCACTTTTTCTTTCCCTTATGGAAATCTGCTGCTTAACCAGTCTGGAGTTGTTTACTGGGAGGCGCTGCTGGGTGCTCTGGGTTTCAGCTACCATCCACTACTCTGTAATTAATTTACGCTTAATTGCTGGAGTGTAACGTCACTGGTGGGACTTTCCGGTGAATTCAGGCAGCCAGAGATTTTTAACTCCTTCCCGTCAACAGTTTTAAATTCCTCTCTCGCTCCGCCTGTGTGTGTGTGTGTCTCTCTCTCTTTTCACCACACTTTCTCTCCTCTTCCTCACCAGCAGCTGAATGTGGGCAGGGACGTACAGTACATGTCATTTCATCAGGTATTCCATAACCTGATACTGCGGGTGATCTCACCGAATTCAACCACAGCCAGTCACGTATAAAAGGAGCCATGGCTGCGGAGAGTGAAACCCAATCAAGACCCATTGTGGTCCACCTTCCTCCTGCCTCCCAGTCCATGACAGAGCAGCCATCGGCCATGTGCAGAGTCAGTGTCAAGGGTTGGGTTGCAATACTTGAGGAGGAGAGAGGAAAAGAAAGGTTCGGGGGGGGGGGGGGGGGGGGGGGGGGGGAGCTGATAACAAACAAAAAAAAAGGTCTGGAGTTGGAGGAGGGGGGGATGATGGCGTGAGGGGGCAGATTTATGGGAGACGTTTATTACTACACAGCACTGCCCCAGGGAGTTGAGGGAAGAGGGGTGGGGAGAGAGAGAGAGAGGCAAAACATTCCCTTTCCCCTTCCTCTTCTCTGGCTACACAGGAGCCACACGGGGGGGTGGAGAGCTTTGTCTCGCCGAGGAGGCAGAGGGGAGCTTTGGGTTTCTCACTGAAATGTAGAAGTTCTGTTGAGATAGGACAGAGCAGACACACGAGAGAGAGGCCCTGGATGGAGACCAAACTTCTCCTCACCTCCAGTCCAAAGGTCCTCTCTTTCACGAGCTGACCTCAGAAAACAAGAGTGTTATCTGCCTCCGTGCATTTTCAGGAAAAGTTATTCTGGACCCAGTCAGACGGAGAGAGGGAGAGAGAGAGAGAGAGAGAGAGAGATGGGGGGGGGGGTGGACGAGGGTGTGCTTTTCAACATAAAAAGGGTTTTACGAGCCACGGCTGTGTAGAGCAATCTCCCCCTGGAGTGTTTTCACAGACGACAGGGTGGGATGACAGACCTGCTGGAAATCACATCTGCAGTTCAAATGGCTTGTCAGTGATTGATTGACTGGATCAGATCGATTGTGGCCCCCTGAGGAGTGAAGGGAGAGTTTCTGAGTGTTTTAGCGATCACACAAAAAATCTGTCTATAGGTGTCGTTCCTGTCACACGCTAAACCGAATCAAAGCCTGAGTTTATTTACAGTACAGCCGATGCACAGGGGACCGTGATGTCAGGGGCAGGAAACTTCACAGCAGACTTGAACTCGGCGAGGTCAGCGGGGCGCCGAACTCAACAACAAGCTGCTGACTAAGATGGAGATGTCCCCTGTGCTGGACCTTGGCCTCAAGAAGCCTCACGCGCCGCAGTCGTTTGCTGTAATACTCTCAGATGTGTCGTGCCTGTGCTTGATATTGTGCGACTTGCTTATGCTTCCAGGTTTAAGAGGAGGCACCTGTTTCCTGCCAAGGAGAAAATATACAACAAAAAAAAAAACAGTCCGCTCTCTCGGGGGAAATGTCAGGTGTGTTCCTATTTTAAAGATGCGGCGAGTAAACCCCCCACCTACATTTACTGCGACACAGACGTTTGCACACTCCCCTTGATTTTTTGAAAAACTTTTTAACACTTGGTTTTCCAATGTTTTAGTATATACACTCGGGGGGGATTCTTCCACTGGCAGCTGAGAGTCTTTATTTGGGAGAATTTGTGTTTGTCGAGGTCAGCACTGTTCTCCTTTGACTTATAAGGCCTATCAGTCTCTCTCCTCAGTCTCCGCTGCACGGGTTTGATTTCTGCTTCCTGCGCTGTCGTCTCCGATGACCTCCCCTCAGAAGGGAGGATGGGGATGAGGCTTGAGGTCACTGATAATGTGTAAGTGGGATGACAGGATGTTAAAGTTTTATCTTTCCTCCAAAGTGGAGATGAAAGAAGTCACGCAGAAGCAACAACTTGGCTGGGGTGGTTGTTAAAGCAACAGGCGGCCACAGTTCTCCTCCACAGCCAGGAGAGGGCAGAGTTCTTCCTTTTCTCTGTCCTCCTGCTGCAGCAGTGCATATGTACTCCCCTCTCTCTCTATGTAAAGTATTTAAACTATCTACACGGCTACACCTCAAGTGAGGAATTTCAAATAAAACATTACACAATAAGATCAACAAAGTCAAACACAACTCGTTGTCGGGACTCCGTATCCTAGTGTGTGATCTCTAGTCAGCTTTTGCACTGACACACTGACTTACTGGCCCTGAGTGAAGCAAAGAGAATTATCAACTACCAAACACAAACGCCTCACACTGGCAGTGCGGTAATCTCCAGCTGCGCTGCACCACATTGCACCCGGGGCGACCACAGACTCATTAACGACTTCTCAAAGCAGGAAGAAGTCGTATTTCTGCTGCTGCATGCTGCATATTGTGTATTTGTTGGTCCTTGATGAACTCTTGGGACAGTTTGCCCCACACTGACATTCATGATATCTGACAAAGTTAATTTTTCCAGCTGATGTTTCTGAAACAGACACACACTTGCATTTTCAGTTCCTCAACACTGGAGGTTATTATGAGAAACTGTAAGCGGAACTAAAAGAAAACAGGACTTATATCAATAACACTTATTTTCACAGGGGCTCTGTAGGCCAATCCCAGCTGACAGTGGCCAAGAGGGGGGGGGGGGGGGGCACCATGAACAGGTCACCAGTCTATCATAGGGCCCAACTCAAGTAATGTCCACGCACTTATTTTAATCCTATGATAAGGCAGAGATTTCTTAATACTCCTTTAACTTCCTGTTTCTCTCCAGCATGTGAGCACATCTTTCACAACACTGCCAGAACAGCTAATCAGCCTGCTGACTGTTGAGCAATTAGCAGTTCGGAATATGCGTAAGTTCAACCTAAATAGGGTTTGACTTTTTTAATATGTTGTCATGCATCAGCCCACGTTTGCTGTGAGACAGTGCGTAGGTTTTATTTCTGTATACACCCCCCCCCACACACACACACACACACATACACACACACACATCCCTGTTTGTGTGATCCCTGTTCTCGTCCGTATATATGCTCTGACAGCCAGGACACCGTGATTGCCTCGTTTTCTTGTCTCATGGTCTGTTTGCCAAATTCATATGGGAGGAGTGTGGTCATCGGGCATGGTGAAACTAGCCTCAGAGCGAGAGAGTTAGGGAGAGAGAGAGAGAGAGAGAGAAAGAAAGAAAGAGAGGCAGGGAAAGAGGAAAATAAGAACTAGCAGCAATTAATTGTCCATAAGAGTAGCCACAGCATTGTTAGTGGTGAACCGCCAACTCCTCTTGCTGATTCTGTTCCCATGGATCGCTCCAACATGCCCATCCGCTGACTTCCACTGCCCTTCATCTCACACTGGGTGGGATGCGGCATCAACCCGAGGCCTTGGCTCGTTTCAGAGACACGTCACAAGCGTTACACGAGCAGAGTTCAACACAAACACCAATCGTCTTGCAAATGAAAGTCTTTGGCCCTGTCAGTGCCAATTTGAAGCAGAATAGTTTCAATAATGATGTTTTGGTTAAATGCGAGGTCACAAAAATAGCAGCAAGGCAGGCGAGTGCCGGGGTCAGCGTTTAAAGGAGATTTACTATCCCACTCCTCGCTGGCATTCCGGTCTCTAGAGGCGTTTTTTTATTTAGAGCGAAAGCCCAGCTTCCCTCTCTGACTTCCTGACCCCGGGTTTCCTGAGGGACAATCTTTCTGTCTATCCAAGAGGCTCATGGGAAGGGAGAGTTCTGTTTACCACTCGCACATTAGGGGTCGCAAAGGAAGAAGCTCGGGTCAAAGCCATCAAGCTGATGGTGACCGCCGCCATATGATACTGAGCGAGAGGGCAGATGATGTGATGAGGAGGTTAGGTACGCAGAGACCAAGATTCTGGTACTTGTTGTGTCCGCGTCCCCCTGGGCTCAGACCTGACCCGGGTCCAGGTGTCACGACCATGCGGCGGACGCTGAAACTGGATAGTCCTCAGCTCCTCACTCGACACAGGGACAAAAAAAAAAATCAATGGGCTTTGTATAACGTCGGAACAGTGGAAAGCATTCTCTCGCCCAAAAAAAGTCCTGCCCCTGTCCCATCTGTCTCCATTCTCCTGCACTCCCAGACCTCACAACCGGCCCTGTGTGGTCACTCCTGGACTAGAGTTACACAGTCCATGTGTCCGGCTCCGGACAATACACAACAGCCCGTGTGACCCTGTCCACTTTTCTCACACTTTATCGCCGCAGATTTATTGACCTGGACGTGTCTCCTCTCTCTCCAGTTATTGATATCTGTCCAGATGCTTTTGAGGAGGACGCGGGCGAACCCTGTGCTTCACGACAGCTCGTCTAACGTAAATGAGATTAGCTCTTGATGATGTGTGGGATTGACGGGAGCGTGGTTCTGATTAAGTGATGTCGAGCTGTGAGAATAGGATCAGTTGTTTTTCCGAGCCCCCCCCCCCCCCCCCCCCCCCTCACTCCACACAGGGCATATGGCTCCTGCTTGTTGTAGGCGTGTGATGATTTATTGTGAAAAATGTTGCTTTCATTGTTGCTGCAGCTCTAATTCTGTGCCGGTATTTATTGCTGGTAGAACACTGTAAATTCTAATCATCTGCAGACGACTTGATGAGTGCAGCACTGCAGAATCGGTCTAACGCGTGCCAAGGTTTGACATTTTCCTTTTCCATGTTGGTAGTAAACTTCTGGTTAAGTATTATTGGGACCCTGAGACCTCAACACACTGTAACTGACAACATCTCAAAAACACAAGACACAAGTTGATGTGAAGACCTATGATGAGCGTTTAGAGAAAAATGCTGTAAAGATAAGAAACACAGACGAGATGAGAAACACATCCACTGTCATTCAGCAGACACCACAACCAGAGACAGAAATACGCTGGTTGGGTTTCTGTGTTTATGACATTTTTCTATTTGGTTATTTTTTTCTTCATATGATAGTGTTGTTTGTTTGTTTTAATTTTTCTCCGCGTCTGCTCTTTGGTTTCTATTTATTTATTGTAGTCTCTATATTTAACCAAGTAGCAGTTCAATGGGAAACATAGTATGTGCAAAATAAGAATAGAAACAGAATGCCAAGTAATTTTTTTTAGATTAGATTAGATTCAACTATATTGTCATTGCACAGTACAAGTACATATACAAAGAAATTCAGTTTAGTATCTAACCAGAAGTGCAAAAGAGTATTGTGCATAGTGGAATATGTAAATAAATAGGAAGTACAGTTAGAAATATAAATGGAATATGAACAGTATTAAGAGGTAAGGTATGATATAAGAATGATGAATACACTATGAGCAAGATAAATATATAAATATGAATACACTAACTATAGGTGGTATAATTCAGTAGTAGAAAAAACAAGTCTAGTGCAAATGTACAAATGTACATGAGTTAATGAGAAAAATATAAAAATATTGTACGCAATAACAAATACAAATCCAATAATAGAGTATTATTATTGAAGTACAGACTGTTTAAGCATGTAATTAGTACATTTCTATATTAATGGACCTCGACCAAAGCTGTGGGTGCTGTGGTGATGAAGTCTGTGGTCTCACTGGGAGCTGCAGGTGTTTGAACTTCAGCAAAAAGATTATTCATGTGTTAAACCGCTCCTTTGTCCCCCCCCCCACCCCCGTGATGAAAAGTCCCTGTGACGTCAGCTCTTTTCTTCTCCGTGACCTGAGAGTCACAGAAGCAAGTGAAGTACATCCAGCCTCTCTTTACTGGCAAATGATGAAGAAATGATCAAAACTGAAGGAAAGCTCATGTGGATAAAGATCAAGGAGAAGGATTTCCTCAGAGGGAATAAAGACAAATGCTCCAACAGTATTCGTATGATCTCAAAGGGGCCAGACTACGTAACCATCTGACCACGCTGATTGTAATTCTCCTAAAGGGTTCACAATCACTCAAAGAAAACAACTCCGGGGGATTCTGTGTGATTGCCCACAGTCCAAACACGCCACAACCCAAAATAGAGTCTGATGTCCAAGATGAGTCTAAGCTGCTGCTTTTCTTTTCAACCTTCTGGGTCTCTGAGGCTGGTCCAGTCCAACTGCCCCGAACTGTGCCCCCCCACTCCTCATGTCTTTCTCTCCCTCTTTCACTCGTCTTCCCTGGCAGGGAAAGAAAGTGCAGCTGCGTGGAGTCCTTTGGGCTGAAGGAGAAGAATTAGCCCATTCGGTTGACTTTCCTGGCCAACACTGTCATTTTCTGCTGCCAGGGCCTAACATCCAGTTCCAGAGCGGCTCCTGGGCTCCGGCCACTGGTATCCAACAGGACACTGGAGATTGCCCTGCAGCCATTTACCACACAGGGTTCCATCGCCTGCCTGCCAAAGTGGGGCTGCGTCTCCGGGCCCAGACATGGGTGCACCACTAAACGACGCCATTTCATCAGGTCTATTAGTCTCTTTTTGAGCCTTCAAAATATTCTGGGTCATTTGCTTCCAATAAAAAGCCACTTATTTAAAGATCGATGAAAACCCCACGTAATAATCTTTGTGCTGTTACCATGCAGTGTTTGATTTCTAGATAGTGACCCTTGTTTCTTAAAAGCATAAAAACTTAATTGGGAGCAAGTGGAAATGCTTCACTCCCTTGGCAGAGATCTGCCTCTGATTAAAACCAATGCGATCTGAGGGGGCTGGATATCAGACTACATTCCACATGAAGACAGATGTTTGTTTCAATTTGACCATGAGCGTGTGTGTCAGCAAGTTTCCCTGTCGCTGATACAATGATTTAACGAGCTAAAACTGGTATGAATTATGCCCTGAGTTTGGATTTGGCTTTTGTGACTGGATAATTTCATTAGAATGCCCCAAGAAACATATACAGCATTGCCTGTGTGTGTTTCCAGTAAGCACTAATAGTGTCACATCAGGCCAAGATGGCAGCCCTTGTGACTGCGTCAGCCCAGGGGAGTGCTCGCACTATTGCGGTGTTGTGTGACAGCTGAATATGGAAACACTTTTTGCGCTTGTTAAGTACTTTCTGGTTTTTGCCCTCTTCTTTTCTTGCCTTGTACTCTTATAGGTTCTACAAAGTCTAGTAAAAGGGAATGGCTTTCCCAGAAATGAAAGTTTATTGTCCCCCTCAGCCCACCCGACTCGTAAATAATGGCACATTTACCAAAAAATCCAGAGCCAACAGTCCCCACCTTCGTACCATTACCAACGCCGCCCCGTGCCAAGACTGCTGCCAAAGTACACCCAAACAATCCCCCTTTCTACTCATTGAAACCTTCCAACTGTCTGTTAACAGGGTTTGCTCCGCTGTAGCCCTCCAACTCCACACTCACAGGGAAGAGCCGTCCAAATGCTGTTGGTGGGAACTGTACGTGCGCCCTCTTCGCCATTATTGTTCTCCAATCTTCATCTAGTACTCTTGTTTTCACAGTAAACAGCTTAAAGTGTTTTAGCAGCCGCACACAGGCATCAAACGTTTGAGCATTTTGCGGTGTTCAACTCAAAGCTGCGTTCAATCCAGAGTTAATAAAACTCATCAGAGGCTTTGGGGCAATAAATTGATTTGGAATAATGTCGCGAAATTAGCGTTTGATGCAGATTATGATTTCTTTTTCCAGCTTGAGAAAAGGCTCTGCTTTCATGCTGGCTGATGTTCACACATACACTTAGAGAAGGATGCGGTCAATTTCTTTCGTGGGGCATAAATTCAGATCTTCTGAAAAATGCCAGCACGGAGTCCGAAAGGGTCCAATAAAAATCAAAGATATTATGAAGAGTGAATATGAAATGGGTTCCACATGAGCACCAGCCCTTTCGGGGGAAGGCTATTAATATTGTTAATACAGTGACCTCAATCATTGACTGAATTTTAATAAAACCTCAGTGTTGGACCTCGAAGACTTGGCCTGCACAGCTGTTTCCAGGCTCCTCTGTGGGAGATCGACTTCATCTGCTTTCGGTCGTCCACATTGGCTTGAATCACAAACAGTCAATCTCCAGTGTGTGAATGCAGACACGCGGTGGAACAGAGCTCGTAGGTGAGAAGGTGTAGGTGGAAGCCGTGGTGGATTACAGTGCTGGAGCTTCCACTGTGGGCAACTTTCTCACTGCATGACTCACTGTGTGCACATGTAAAATACCACAGAAAACACTCCTGATCTTCACATAAACATTCCTACCACCTCTGACACTTAATGGTGACACCAGTGCTGACGTACAGTAAGCGTCTGAGGTGTTTTCATTAGAACCCGTGGGATTGGACTAATAGCGCCGGCCGGGTGACGCTCTTGACGTCTTTTTAACGATTCCGTGACTTAATCGACTCAAGTCAAAGGTTGTGTTTTTGCCTGAGAGTCCTCACAGGGCGGATATGAATCTATGAATCAACAGCTTCCATCAAGCTGCTGTCATGTGAGGTTAAATCTTCCGTCTGTTATCATAAGAATTTTGCAGGATAAATAAGATTTGAACACTTTGACACGTTTGGAATATGAAGACTTGTGAAATGATGATGTGGAAACACTTCTCTGAGGTCAGAGCGAGACCGACAGGCATAGAGTGGGTCTTTGCAGAGCTCTGGATTCAGTCATGATTTATCTCAGCTGAGGTAATATCAAGGTCGGCGCCCTGAAAATGTATTTGCTTCGACAAGATGCCTTGAGCCGGATAAGAGGGCCTGACGCTCCCGGCTCAGCAGTGTGATGGATGAAAATGCTCCGTCTTGTTTACGCAACCTGACACGAGGCATCTGCTGGCCTCTGGAGCGTTGACTTGGTGCCGTAACAGCCCGGGCCCTGTTCGACTGAATCCAAAGATTATCAAGGCCTTTCAGATGCGGGGGGGGGGGTGAAGAGGAATTAATGCGAAGTCAAGGACATTCTGCTCATTTGGTGAATCAGAAGTTCTACCTGTGCTTAATGGGACTTTTAACTGAGCTCTGAAAAACACATCATTAATTATAACTAACAGCCTGCACAGAAATCTGTATCTATTCCGGCTGGAACACGGAATCGTTCATATCTGATCTAGAGACTTAAAAATAAAGATGGACGCTGCGTCTACTTTTACTTTCACTCTCCGGAAATGTAACCAACAGAACCAATCGAGAGACAGTCCCACCACGTTTTTATTGCCTCAAATAACTAACTAAAACAAACTTACAATAAAATAACACTTGACCATTCACCGGGGTTTATGACCTATCCCGCACCAGCCACCAGGGGGTGATTAAGAAGATTTGGCTTCACTTTTGAGGAGCAGTCCCATGACGTCCATCTTTATTTTCATGATTTGGGGCTGACTCCTTTCTGTAGCGCTATCATGAGGTCAAAAATATCAATTTATCCAATAGATTAAAACCTGCAAAACTGCTTTGTTTTTAGTGCTAATAAGCAAATGTTAGCCTGCTGAGACTTTACACCTTGACCGCGCTAGCATGCAGGACTTTGCATTTTGCTTGACTGAAGTCTCCTTAGGGCAAAAAGTAAAGCCTCTTTTAATCAAAGTATTTCAAATAGGAATTAATGCTTTTGATCTTTTTTCATAAAAAATCATTCACACCTTTTATGGCATTAAGCCTTGAGCAACAGAAATCTTTAATCTATTAGTAGGCAGAGGTTCAAGCTGATATCAGGTCCTATAGTCACAGTGCAAATAGAAATCTTGGCCTCAGGTGTCTCATGTCGTGGCAAACAAACACTTTGCCAAACGACGTGACATTTGCAGCGATGAGGTAGCTCACTCAGCCGCAGATAAACCTGTCATGTAAAAGCCACATCATCATATCCGGCTCGCGAAGATGTTATTGAGTTTCCTCATAAATTCAGGACTGTGCAAATATAATAAACCGTTTCATTAGATCTCGTGGTGCACAGCTGCTATTCAGCTGTAACATTTCAGTTTATTGTTCATTTTCTGAAACCCCTACTAATCCCCTGATCATTTTTCTTGACGAGGAAAATCAGTTCCCGGCCAAACTATTTAAAGTTTAATGGCATCAAGATTCTGTTAGGATTTCAGTGAAGTTTTCCACTTGGCTCCATCAAGATGAAGAGAAGTGGACGTAGTGAAGGTGGAACGTTTGGCAGACGAGCTCAGGTGAGGATGGATCTGCTCAAACTGAAGCTTTTTATGGTCTGAATTGACTCAACGGAGCAAAACTTATGAGGCGAAACCCGACCAGCACTGGATGTTTGTACTGGTGCCAGCAACAGAGCGTTTTTTTTCTTTCTCTTATTCAGATTAGACGAATAAATAAAAATCTGCCAAAACAACGCGCTCTCAGACATGCTGTAATCATTATGTAGCCATGTAATGTACCATAAACTTCATAGCACGAGGCAGTGACGGAGTGTGTTTACTCTTGTGTGGGCTCATTGTGTTTTTGAAATTGTGCTCCATATGTGAAGAAGCTGTGGACTGCTGCTTCGGTATCTCCTCCATCTGTCTCTCTCTCTCGTATGACTCCCCCTAAACACAATATTCAGCTCCGCTTTTGGTTTCTTCTCCTCCTTCAGCCTCCACCTCCCCCGTGCAGCTCCTTTTTTAAAACATCAATTACCGCGGGGCACAAATCCCTTCAAACGAACACATGCTTGCACAAACTTTACCTCCTTCTTTACAGTATTTAAAAGGCAAAACAACAAGCAAGTCGGCGAGAAAGACAGTTGAAGAAAGACAGAGGGATGCCGAGTGAGGGAGGGAGGGAGGGAGGGAGGGGGGAGGGGGGAGGCAGAGACGGGCCCTGCACCAGTAGGGAGAAAGTGCGGAGTCATGCTGTAGGAATGCTGGAGGGGGGGATTGCTGGCGTGACTGCCCCATTTTTCACAGCCATAATCAGAGCCAGCTGTCAGTGAGAGGGCCCAGAAGATGAAGAAGGGGGGTGGGGGTGGTGGGGGGGAGTTTGGAGGATGGAAGACGAGAAGGGGGGGAGGAGTGGGAGTAGAGGGATTTTGGATAGTTAGAAAGAGAGAAGGGAGATAGGAGAAGTTGGAGGAGATTAGGTTTTTAGTGAAGTTAATTTATTTCCTCTCCGTGCATCACCGGGCTTTAGAGTTGTTTAAAGGAGGCGTCTGAAAGAAATGTGAAGAGGAGAAAAAAGAAGGTGTTGTGTAACATTGTGTAACTCTCATGCACGATAACACAACATGGCCTTGACTCGGCCTGGCTGCAGTCTGAGCAAGGTTAAAGGAGGATGGAGGAGTTGGGCGGTGTAGCTTTCTGCCTTCCTGCAGCTCCTGGGATTTCTAACGTAGAGAATGACGAAGCAGAAGCTGTGCACGGACTCAACGATCCTGTGTGTGTGTGCGTGTGCACGTAGCAGTGATATAAAGAACAAAGACTCAAACCCACATGAAACCTTATAAAATAATATTGTGACTTGTAATTTTCTGATTTTCTGAGCATTATTGAAGATTGGGAACAGATGCATCTTTGGCTTTATAGAATCGGCTTACGGTGCAGTCGTCGTACATCGCATATCTGTGGTCGCGGTGAAGCTGCTCCCACACAGACATGCCAGGGCTGTTAGAGTCCCGGAGCTCCGAATGTAAACTCCCCGGTGGGTTTGTGTTTAGTCTACCAGTCGTAAGGTACATCTTCCTTCGGCTATATGTGAGGCTGTGTTATGATTTGTGCAGAGACGAGCGTGTTCATCCTCTGGCCTGAAATGTGCCAGCGTTTGTAGGTCACGGTCCAAAACGTGACAACTGCATGAATCAGGAAAAAAAATGATTGAAAGAAGAAGATGAAAAACACTAACGACAATGACGCTGATGGATTTTTACTCATAAAACCACCTCGGCTTGAACATGAAGCAATAACTTAGAGGTGAGTTATGACACAGCCGTTTCCCTGAGTAGGTTAAACTAGTAAGGTTCATATACCATGAGATATGTTTATGATCTATCTCTTGCAGCGTACGGTGACAGTGCACTTTACACGACCCTTGGTAGTTTGATGGAAATGGGCTCTTGTGGGAGCGGCTTGGCTTTTGTTGATTCTCGGGTGATTCGCGGCCGTTAAGAGAGCCGAGCTCCTCGAAGTTGGAGTGCCGACTTTTAAAGTCAGACCCTGAACACCTCAGTCTCCGGCCCGTACCCTCGAGACTCCCCGGCAGTGGTGTCACCGGCTGATGAACTCTGCTGCCACGACACTGATCTCTCTCTCTCTCCTAAGTGGGTTAAAGTAAATCACCTCGTCTGTTGCATAAGGCTCTACTTGGACTGGAAAGTTTCTCGGGGAACTGGTTCTCTTCAACGCGGAGGCGTCCGTACCTGTGTTTTAAAATAGCCTCCTCTTCATATCATTACAATGAGCTGTTGCTGAAGCACAATAGAGGACGCACCCAAGCAGAGAGAAACTTCAGAAAGGTACATGTTGGTGTGTGGGACGAGCAGAACTCCCCTTTCTGCCCACTTCCCGTGCTCAGGCTTTGACAAGAGGCTCAATAATCGGCTGATCTCAGAAGGGAAAAGGCCCAATGAAAGTGCCCACAAACCTGAAGATGCTGCTGAAACGATTAAAGATTAACAACCTATTATGCAACAAATTGATGGTTTTGTACTTTCCATTATTATAAGAACAGAGTGATATAAGATCTACAACTTGCCATCAGTAAATCTCCAGTTCCTCCCACATAGTGCAGGGTTAATTGAGTTATTCTAGAATGTATGTTTGTCAGTAGCAGGTTAGTGTTTGGTTATATGATTAAACAAAAAGCCTAGTATAGGGATGTGCTCATGCATTGTGTGCTCAGGGATAGAGAAGTTATTATTTTAGTTTCAGCTCTCGTCTAAACTGTTAGAAGTCAGATTGACTTGAAGTTATGGCAAAACACATCACGTAATATGTTCTGGTGCTGAGAGGGGGGGGGGGGTGGCGGTTTTGTTCACAGAGTTATTTTCTTTTCAGTGTGTAAGATATGCGCACATTCAGCTCAGCTCCCTCTCAGTCGGCTTGTTCCTCTGCCCGGGAGTTGTTTATCAGACTGCGCGAGTGGCCTGTAGCCTCCCTGAGTTCCAGCCAAGTCCAAAGTGGAGCGGGTTCAAACTCCAGACTTCTGACTGTGACACTGTCTTCATGCGGCCCAGCTGGTCCATTATCAGAACTAGAGGGGGCACGCTAACCTTCGCCAGCCCCTGGTTTTGGGGTCAGGGTGAGTCATTGGCCCCCGTCGGACAAAAGGTGAGACCATGTCTGAGCTGGATGGTTTCTGAAAAATCCTCTCGGATGGTGAAGGGTCATGTTGAATCAAATGGTCGTTTTGTGGACTGATGATGTCACACGGCCTGACAAGATGGGCCATATTAGTAAAAGTGGATCTGTGGTGTCAGACCCTTTATATAGCTCTCTTATTTCTTTCCTTTCGGTGCTTCACATTCTTTTTTTTTTCCTCTTTTGGTATTTTTTTGGTGTGACACACAAAGACAAAAGCCCCCCCAGCCTCCACACTCCTTTGCTTCAGCTCGTGCTCTGCGGTTTCCTCCTCAGCGTTCACAGATGAAGTCTGCGTGTGTCAATTGATTGAGGCTGAAGATGATGATCCCCCCCCCCCACACACACACACACCCCCTGTCTGTACAGCGAAGCATCCTGGGTACTTTCCAGGGCACTCTCTCCCGTTTGCCAGCCTGTGGCCTTGTTTACCGAGCTGCTGAACTCTGGCGACACCAGTCAGGCTGTGACTCACGCCGTGAATTTGGCAGTCACTGGTTCAGGGTTCAGTTTACCAACAGTGTTGCTCAATGTGTCCTGTCTGTCCAAGCTCACAACTGATTTCTGATGTGCTTCTTTTTTTTCATTTTCGAGATCTCCTTTCATCAGCGTGTCCTTAGCCTGGCCAAATAACTGATGTGGATCTCCTCTGGCTGAATCCTTCTTGACTTTATGTCCAAGAATCATGGGACTAATCAGACTCTGTCATTGGAGCCACTCTGCTGTTTCCCATCATAAACTCACTCAGAGACAAATAACTAATCTGATTAAACTTGACCCAGCGATATTTCCCGAAATGGCCTGAATCACGGAGCACTGTGAAGGTTATCAGGAGGCTACTGGAGGACACTCTTATCTTATCTGTCGGTGGTCGGGTTATACAGACTGAGCTGGAACTATGACTCAACCTGGGTTATATTGTCACACAGCTGACACCAAATACCCAGAAATCTTTCACCAAACATTCAATTGGAGTTGACGATGATAAACCAGTGATAAACAAGACACTGGTGTGTTTCCTCACAGATTTAAACTGCTTTGTGTGTTTGTGTGTGTGTCCGAACACACTGTCGGCCTCGTGCCACCACCTCAGGGCTTGATGGAGGAAATGATGTCACTTCCTTCCTTCTCTTGCAGATGTAGAAAGAGAAAGCCCCTCTTCTTTCCCCTGGTCCTAGTTGGCAGGGGACTAAATAAAGCGTGCTGATGCTTCTCCGGAGCTGAAATAACCTGAATTACGAACTAAGAAAACCACCGAGCTGCTGATGTTCAAATGAACTGCATTTCCTGGCTCTTAACTGTCACACACAGCGAATGTGTGTTGCGTGCGCTGTGGTGGTGCAGCACCTGTGCACAGACCTATTGAACAGGATGTCGGGGGTTGTTCTGCGAGTGTCTTCTTTTTTCTATGCGTCAAACCCACCAACCAACTAAACAGGCCTTTCTGGGGCTCCGACTGTTTTTGGTAAAAGTCTCAGACTGTATGGAACATGCAGAGGAGGCGTGGAGCGCCCCGTCCTTTGATGCCTCTGTGTACACACGAAGGCATGAAGCGTCTCACCGCGCAGCCGTTTAACCCATTCATGCCCACACAAGAATGAATTTGCAAGCATGAAGGAGCAAGAACAACAACAACCTCCTCCGTTTGGAAAATCCCCCAATTGTTAACAATTATTAAGCTCCTCTGCACGCTTCTCATGCATTTCCATGATGTCCGTGTATCATCGATGATAAAGACCTTGTTTAATTAGGTCAGAGTTTGTTCTTTGGAAAGTTGTCGTATAGCAATAACAGCTTTTTGTGTGTGTCTCTCATAAGACGATGCCCTAAGAGCAGGGACCCAATCAAACTTTTGGTAAAGTTAATGCTAACTTATCCAGTATTGAATTGGTAAGATACTGGTCAATAGGTCATCTAGTAGTTCCATAAATAGTGGTGACGCTGCAGACTCCAACTAACTGAACACCTCCCAGTATGAGGGAGGAAGCAGAGCAGCCGACTCTACAGCCAGTGTTTGGTTTGTTCCAACTGGGAAACTACTACAAACACAGTGATTCTTACTTTCAGTAATATATACACGAATGAAAACATAATTATGGATATTATATTCAATTTCTACAAATAGAGCCACCCAAATCCAACAGACTGGCCCTGTAAAACAGCCATTATCAATATATTTCAAACGGAACAATCTGTATCGTGTGACAAATCCGCAGAAAATTGGAACCCCTCTCTGCACTTACCCTCATCTCTCGCTGATCTTTTGAGCTCTTTGGTTTTTCCTGCCCCAGCTTCACAGTTTTGTTTCTCTCTCACCACCCTTGTATTGTTGTTTTTGTCTGCAGCCGACAGCTGTTTTCAATGAGAAAGCCCTAGAACCCATTTTTTCACATGCCCAGCACCAAACAGCAGACAAAGTTAGCAACTAGCAGGCGCACTTACACAAGTACTTAGCAGCTGAAGGGACACATATGTTCTTCAGGGGATTTGTGTGGTGCAAACGAGAGGTGAATATTGTTTTTATCAATTGCACAATATCAACTATATGGGTCATACTATATCAGGGTCACAGCTTTTAGTTTGCCAAGTAAAATCATCCATCGTTATCAAATATTATAAATTTAAAACTTCAGATTAGACATTGAAACTGTTTATTTCAGAAAAATGTCAACACCCAAATTTCCACTGCTACTATTTCACTGAGAAATGGTGGAGAATGATCCATTTCCCCTTCGCTTCATTTGACTCATTTCCTAAAACAAACAAATGTAATTGGCGCCACCCATATGCGAGTGTACAAGAGACCCGTAAAAAGTTATCTGAACTTTACGAGCAACAATTATTTATAATCAGTGCAAAAAATACTTGAAATAGGCCCCTGGTTCCAAATACACATTGAAATTGAGTCATTTACATAGTGTTTAAAAAGCAGTTAAATTTAACTTTCCAAAACACTTTCTCTTTCAGACCAGTTCCAGCCACACACACACGTCTTTGACCTGCAAGTCATCAAATCAAATTCTATTTTTAGCCTGCAGAGAGGTTAAAGAGCTCCTGTCTCCTCTGACTTTCTGTATCGTATCAAAAGGGCACGATCGCAGCTTAATTCCAACCATCGTGCCATTTCCACCGCGTCCGTCACTCGAGCTCCGTGTTTGTCTAAGGAGGTGATTACGTGATGGGCCGGGCCAGGGCCAGGGCTAAGTAGGTTTAAAGAGTTTTGCATTACTTCCTATGGGAACCTGTTAATGGCAGTTTTCCCCCCAAAACAACCTCTGGACAGCAAAACAAGCAGCACAGTTAAAGGACACTTGACCTCAGTTCTGTGTTGGAAACTATTTAAAGTATTAGCGAGAGTGATTTAGATTCTTGCAGAGGCGTTTCTCATACTGTTGATGTGTTTGTTTTTATCCACGTGAGTAGGAATGCACAGTCACACATTGTAGGGGCCTGGTTTTGGTCTCACTAAAATGCAAATGCTATGAAAATAATGTCCCCAAATTATAGCAAGCAGCCCAGATAATTTCCTGTAGTGGTGCTTAAACTCTGCTATTTCTGCTTGGCCCTGTTTATTTTTAGGGGGGAGGGGGCCTGGAGGAAGGAGGGCGGGGGGGGGGGGGGGGGGCTGGGGGGGGGCTGTGGACACATAATCCTCCCAGAAAAGTGATTTATTTATGAATTCCAGTGGAGAACCTCCCCTCCTGAGAGCCAGCCAGCCTGCCAGAAGTCATTGGCTGATGTTTACAGGACTGGATTGGCTAATTCCCATGATGCAGTGGGCCTGCGGTGCTATCTTATTTATACAAGGCCTGATATGGGAGAACAGAGGGGTTTATTTTTGGATATTCCCCATAGATGGATCCGATTTCTCAGACTGGAGCGGTTTCCTTCATACGTGCCGCGCTCCAGGTTGTAGCGGCGAGCCCGTGGACACGGCCTGGACGCTGAACGGTCTCGGTGCAGGAAACCGTGTCACGACATCTTGAGTCAGGCTCGAGACAATAGATTGAGTTCAGGGACTAAACAGGAAGTTGAATATTAGTCTCATAAAGGGTGAATTGTTTTTCTTGTCAAAACAGTTTTCAGGAACAAAAACAAATCTAACGTCACGTAAATGCATCGTGTGTAACAAAGAAGAAGGGCTCCGCGTTTCTTTGAAAAGAGCTGTGATGTAATCTTCTACAAATAAATATCTGTCATTAAACTCTGCCAGAGTCATTTCTCGACCTTCTTCTAACTGAAACAGTGCTTGTGTCTGGTGCGAGTGGAATTAATGATGTAATCAAATAAGTCAATCACAGAATACTTAGAGCAAAAACAACTTATCTTGTGTTTGACTTTTCGAGAACAACACCTACCTCCTCATTTGTGCAAAACCTTTGAGCGTCTCTGTGAATATTTATCTCTGGATGAGTAATTATTTGGAAGGGATGACGCTGAATTAGAAGAAACAGCTCTCGTTGTCTGTAGCTGTTTTAGTAATGAGGCAGCGACACATGGCGGCGCTTGATCCTAACAGAGCATATTTGTGATGCTATGGAAACAAGTGCCTTTTAAAAGACCTCACGTCATTACCTGTAAATCCAGCTCTAGCTCACTGACGTACTCCACGAGCGATGCTGGAGAAGAAAAAAAAAACCTGCAGGTCCTTGTTTATTTATTTTTCTGTCTACATCTTGCTCTCCTCTCGTTCTCAGCCCCCTGCTGTTATTCTCTCACATCCGTCTGTGATTATACAGCGGGATGAGGGGCATTATGAGAAGCAGTGCAGGACCTCTGGCAGGGCGGACACCTCGGTTCACCAGATGCGGTTGAGGTGTCTCGATCGTCTTTGTCCCTGTGAAAGCTCACAGGGCGGCTTCCGGGCGGAGCAGGTCCTCATGACCAAGTTTGGCAAAGGAACGTATCAGAGGAAGCTCCGTGTGGATCCTGGGATATCCTTGATACTTGTGCTGTGAAAGTAACTCAGGTTTTTTTCTTATCATCCCCTCCTCTCCCCCACACCTCTGACATCCGCTCACCCTTTATCTCCTCAGGTCTTTTGGCAGGAGAGGACCACGGAGAAAAGGCCGCACATTTTCCTCCGAGCTCCTCAAACAGTCGCCTACTTGTGATAACCGGTGATGTAACAGACGTCTAGTGTTACCGAGAGCTGCTCTGAAAAGACATCGGTGATTAAGCAGTTTGAAATCCCGGGCCAGAAACATGACAAGCTTCCTCATGCTCTTTGCTGTTGGGTATTTTTCCGCTCTGATGAAAGGCCGGATCTGGTTTCAGGTGCACATGCTACCACACACGTGCACCGACGGCGTAGCATGTCCCGAGGAGATGATTCCAATCTCTGTGTTGCTCTGCAGTCGTGTGTGAACAAAAATAGACACAAAAAGAAAATTGCTTTGTTTTCCCCTAAAAAAAAAAAAAACATCTGTAATGCGCCACAGACTTTCTAATCAGCTTAAAGAGAGGAAGCCCAGTGGAATTGGAACATGACTAGACTCCCACCAAGCTGTGACCACTGTCCCAGGGGCACGACTGGAGGAAACCCAAACACTGTGATCATATTCTTGAAATCATTTGTTCGCTGTGTGTGCCGTGCTGAGGGATCAGTGCATCTCCAGAACTCAAGGAATTAAATCTCCTGTTAAACAAGAATGGACGGGAACAACACACGGTTCATTGTGACGTCTTTTGGCGCCGGGAACAGACGCATTCACGATTTCTCAAAATGAAATGTGGCTTTAGTTTCTGAAAGAGATTCGGCCTTTTGCTTTCATTCAGCCGGGATTAAGGAGAAAGAAATCAGAGGGAATTATTGACATTTCAGTCTTTGCTAGTAATGCGACACATGCTGTATAGATTTGTACTACTGCTCTTCAAGTGGTAGAGTCCGCAGAGTGAATATAAAGATAGATGACAGGTCGCCACATGGTCCCACTTTCCAGGAAAGAAGCCTCAATATCCCTGATATGAACGCTTTCCATTTTTGCTTTGATAACATCACGAGTCACTCTCAATTATAACATATCCCAGTTTTTATTGCATCAAACATTTAATCAAAATCAAACACGAGTGAGAGAAGAACGGCCTAAAATGACAGAAATCATATATTTGGAGAAAAATGTATCTAACTTATATTTTTGTTTTTATTCATGTCCCATCCGCTAACATGGAGGAGATGAGGTTTATGTAGGAATACTGCAGCCGTCCAACAGGTGGCAATCAAAATCCAGGATGTTTTTAATGGTTCTAATGGCAGCCCACAGATACCAAGGAGCCCCAGGACCTCGATGTAGAGGCAGCTTGCACAGATCCTACATCCCACGTCCACAAATTCCTTTTCAGCTAACATATGACAGAAAGTTGAACTGTTTCCCTTTTAAGTCTCTAAAGCTCACAGATTACCATATGTTATCTTGTTTGTTCTGTACTTTAAATCTTGCCAGTTATTATATTTATAATTTTTTTTCTACAAATCCAACAGACAAGATACAATATGTCAAGTATTGAGCTAAAGATGTGTTGGTCTGCTGATTTTGTTTCCTCGTTAACTGTTTCCCCTAGTCCTTATAATGACCTAAGCTAAGCTAACTTCCTTCGGGCTCAACTTTCATTAATACCAAACAGAAACAAGTATTTTGAATCGTCTTGTTGAATTCTCAAGAACAGGGCAGAAAAGCTAATTTCCCCAGACTTTCCTCGTAACACAAATTGTGTGTTTATAGATATTTTAAAACCACAAGCATCCAGTCGAATTTGTTATGAAGATTATCAGGAAAACAAAATTGGCTGGTGGATTGATTCCATTCCACTGAGTCCCTGCTAAATGTAGGGTTAGTGTGTCTAAACACATGCTGTGTCTTTTATCTGGTGTATCTTTAAAGGCAGATTCCAGAATTATGTTGTGTGAACCGATGCAGCACCCAAATCTAAACCATTCCTCATTGTTCCAGATAAGTCTCAAATCTCTAATGGTTTACCATAGAGGACGTTTTCCTGTGCAGAAAATATGAAAACCAGCTGCCTCTGTGGTTGAGGTGCAGGTTAACCAGTAAAAATAGACTTTGCACATTTGGAGACAGTCAAGAAAACGAGAAGATCAAGGAGGAGAATGCCTCATGTTTGAGTTTCATAAAGGTGGCTTACTCATGTCGACTCCTTATATCTTCCTCTCATCTTTTTTATTTGGAGATTGTGTTTAAAATCCAGCGCCCAAGTCTTTGTTTTTACGTCTGTTTCCCTGCTTGAACATTAAATGCAGATTTATTCTCTGGACAGGAGGAGTGTTGCTCATTGGCTCCTTGAGAGCGGTGATGGTCCCACAAAGGCCTGATATCATGGGAGAAGATGTTGTGCAGTTTTTCTGGTGTTTATGTTGCAATCAAAGAGCTGACTGGATAGAGCTGCCTGCTGCTAAGTGTGTTATGTCCCGTTGTGGCGTTGGTTTGAAGTGGTACAGATGGAGGATGTTTGTGTCATGTTTTGTGAAAAACCTCAATGTTTTCATGCTCGGGCCTTTTATAAAGCTGGCTGGTGTCTCTGGGTTCCCTCCTTCCCTTCGTCCTACTTGTGTTTTTCTTGATTTCAACCTTGGAAATGTCAGAAATCACGAAGGTTCACCCACGGACGTCTTGCTGCCATCAAGAATTGAGTATTGAGAAAGTTTCAAAAGCCACTTCCCCCCCTTTTTTGCAGAACAATTTGCAATAATTCAACACAGGCCTGAGTCGCTCACAGACAACACCAGTGTGTGGAGTGACTCAGAGTAACGTCTTCGTCCTACACGTCTGCAGAGGTGCTTTTTTCTGCTGAGGTAGTTTGATGAAAAATATTACATACAGGTTTTCTGTTTTCATATGACTGGAACTAATAAAGTTATGTAAACTCCATATATTCATGAATGACCTTTACATCCAGTTTGGAACAAATACAAAAACTGTGTTTTTCTTTCACACTTTTCTTTCGGCCTCTTACGGGAAAACGGCTGATGATTCATGATTTTTAAACGCCGCTCTCTCGCTCGCTCTCTCTCTCTCCCAGTGCGAAAATATATGACAAATATAAATGACACATGTTCTTCTCCCTCTCTCGGTTTCTAATCTTACTTTGGATTGCAGAAAGGGGGGGGATTCATGCACACAGGCCGGCACCCGTGATCATCTCCAAAAAAGCCCCCCCCCCCCCTCCTCTGCTGCTCACTAATCCCAAACTCCTGTCAATGGTTTCCAGCTGGCCTTGGTGTGGTGGCTCTGCTGGGAGAGGAGCAGCACTCAGCTGGCTCCGGGCTCTGGCTCGTTCACCGTCCAAGAGCCTTGCTCAACGTTCCTCTTCTCCCCCGACACAACCCCACCTTTCCTCTTTATTTGTTTCATTTATACAAAATCCTGTAAACATTTGTGTTCGATTTGTGGAAAGCGGGCTGACGGGGAATGTGCGAGTGGGAGGGCCAGCGCATGTGTTTGTATTTGAAGTCCAAATTTCACATGCTGATTATGTCCGAAGTCTTTAATGATAAGGTGAGGTTATGACCTAAAAGGCACAAGCGTGTTTAGTTAGCATAGTTAGCGTCGAGTGGTTTGATCTGCTACGTGAGCGGGGTGATGCGTCAGTGGCTGTGACTGGGAATCTGCTGAGAGGGTTTAATTCAAGTCAGTTTCGAGAGAAGGGTTGTGTGGTGGGGGGGGGGGGGGGGGGTAAGAAGGCTGATTTAGTCTCTTTCACGTTATTTTGACGAGTGCAGCACTCTGGCCTGGTGCTGAGGATCTGCTATATATAGCCGGGAGCGGTTCAGTAGCGGGGCACCGCTTGCGTCACCTTGGGTAAATATTTCTCTTCTGGCAGCAGTTGTGTTCTGTAAACTTTGCATTTTCCTGAACGTTCAGCAGAAAAATCGGAGAGTCTTGGCTCCGGTCACACTCGCAGGTGGGCCGGCTGCTGGAAAGAAAGGCACAGTTGATAAAACCAGAGCACGTGATGATGTCATTAAAATCAGGGGGAAAAGGACGAGGCAGAAACAAACCACAGAAGACACAACACACGTGGACACACGTAGAAGTGGGAGTACATTAACCCTAAGAAACACACACACACACACACAAATACACACAGCTTCAGTACACCACTCTGTGTGTCGGCAAGTTTTCTGTGTTTACCTTCCAGGAGTGATGGTGATGACAGTTTGTTGTCATCGAGGTCATAGGCCAAATGGGGAGGGGGGGAGTGTGTGTGCTGCTGATGGAAAGACGTGATGCTTTGTCACTCCTCGTGTCTGAGAGTGTTTGGCTTGGCTAAAGGAGTGTGTTTGTGTTTCTGTGAGTCTTTGTGTGTGTGAGTTTCAAGATGTCTTGTGATATCCTATGAGAGTGCATGCTCGTGTTTCTTTGCAGCAAGCCAACACAGTGCTGGGAAATGTGTGTGTGTGTTTGTGTGTGTGTGTGTGTGTGTGTGTGTGTGTGTGTGTGTGTGTGGATTTATGTATACACAATATGACTGTGCAGTGTGACACACTCTCAGATCTGCAATATCAGCAGCCATGCATCCATGCTTGATCTATGTATATCTATTTTATTAATTGATGATTAATTGCATTATTTTTTGAGTTTCTGACCATTTATTTCTCACTTCCTAATTTATGACCATGTGTAAATTTCATCCTCAAAGTATCTCACCCCAACAAAAACGGTTGAGTCAGATTAAAAATAAAAAGCTCTAATTTGATAATTTCATTTGACTTCATAAAACATCATAAACGTTTGCTGGCAAGGCTAAGATTGTTTTATTGTTATTGTACCAGACTCAAATATTGTTTTTAACCATCTACTGAACATCGGCTGAAAGTCGCTATTTGCTGAGTGGCTGTTTCTGGAGCTTTGCATTAACACTGTGGTGTGATGCTTTTAAACTTCTGCTTAGTCAGTTGTCTTGAGACCCGGTTTGGCCGGGAGTGAACCTCTGTGTAAAACCACGAGCTAAACATAAGATCAACCAGAGCGGCTTAGTCAGAGCACTTGTACTTTGCAGGCTGTGTTATCGTGTATGAGGGTCATGTGACTCAATGTTTAAAGTCAAATCTTGCAAACTCAGCGGAAATGACCATTAGTGGTGCAGGACTTTCTGTTTCATTAATGTTTTACTTTTATGATAAATGTATTGAAACAGTTAAATATTCAAGATTTGAACAGACTTGTTTTTGTGAAGCGACCTAAGATAGACTTTGTACAAGGATGGACAACGTTTCTCCTCTTCCTGCCATTATCCTGGAATGAAACCAAAAAATATATATCTATATCTCTAAAAGCAACTTGGGAGACTGACCTGCAGGGTGAAGGTCAACCTGATGCACATGCTTGACCAATCGTGAGTCAGTGTCAGCTGTCAATCATGATGTTTCACCTACTTTTTATGGCTTTAAATAACTAACCAGTCACTTGGATGTAGGTCAGAGTGATAAGAACTACCTTAAATGACTGAAACCATCTTATTTAATGCATGTTTGACTTTTCGGTGTGATCCATGTCCCATCCACTAACATGGAGGAGGTGGGGTTATAACCTGTATAATATGTATAATACCAGTTGCAGAAGCATTGCCAGAACATAAACACAAACTCTTTATTTTATTAGAGCTTCAGCCTTTTTTACAACCTTCACAGACATTAAAAAGTTACGTGCAGTAATCTAATGTACGACAAACCTTTAGCTCGTCGTCAGTAGCAGAGGAAAGTGACGCTAAGAGATACTGACTGCTGCAGATTCTTCAAAGGGACAGACTGTAATACTCCTTGCACGCAGTGGTCAGCCTGGGAAATGGATCAGAAGGCACGTGGAGGGATATAATCAAAAGAAGGAGCAGCGCCTTCACACTGACTCTCTGTGAGTTCCTCTCGCTCCCAGAAGCTTGGTCTCCCTGTTGTGTCGAAACCATTAAAAACCCCGTCTGTGTTTGTAGACTTACTGGTTGCAGAGGTGGAATTCTCTGAAGAACCCGTCGAGGGTTCAGAGGATAATACGCTCTGCTTTGTTTTTGATTCAATCGTATTGACTTTCAGTGAGGTTCATACTTTCTTTTATTATTCTGGGTTCGTTGGGTTGTTGACATTGCTCCCACTGGTGTCTGGATCTACTCAGTCATCACAGAAGTATCACGGCTCGTTTTTCTTCTGCCATGAGAGGCCATTTGGTGCCAGTTGTTCTTCATCAGCAGATACAATCAGCACACTTCTATGCTGATTCAAATATTTTGCTGACTTTTCTTTCGAGAACACTTCTACCACTCTAACGTTCACACAACAGCCAGCTAGCATAGCCTAGTCATGCTCAGTATAAAGACTAGTAGACAGAGGGAATCATAACCTCACTCTGATCTTAGGTGGTAAGATCGGCCTCCCTGCTCCTCAGAGGTCCACAAACTAAACTCTAATCCAAATGTGACATCTTGACGAGGACCAGTTGTCGAGCCACCAGCCCAGTCAAAATACTAACTGTTATTGTTTATATACAGAATTAAACTTCGGCTGCTAGGGGTCTCTATCAAAACAACAACAATCAAACTAGTTTGATTTCGTCATGAAGCAGCGTGGGATCATAGGAGTTGCTGTCTTCATCACCCTTGCCAATGCAAATTTTACCAGACGCAACTCAGGTGCAAATCCACGGATGAGGATCTGTGTTAAAGTTCATGATCGATCTGCAGATAATCATCTCAATTTATCCTTTTTATCTTTTAAATGTTGCAAAATTGGTGATTAACTGATTCATGAATTAACGGTTTCAGTTCTAATTAAACTCAGACTGTAGCTCGACATGTCCCTGTCCTCTGAAGTCCAGCTGAGAAACATCTTAGTGTGCAGATTGTCTCTGTGAGACAGGAGTCCCGTCTCGAACATCCGACAGGTGTCCAACCGGTTGCTCGAGTCGGTTAACCCCGAGCCCCGGGCCTGGCTCTGGTGCCGTAACGCTGGAGGTCAGAGGTTAATGGAGCAGAGTGGCGCCGGCCAGTCATCCCCCAGGATCCCGGGTGGATTTGGTAAACAGTGAAGCTGTCACTGCAGATTAATACTGAGAGGAGGTAGAAGAGGGCCGAGCACACAGGGGGCTAATGGCTCCTAACTCAGCCATGAAAGTGCCTGTCTTCCCCATTCTCCTCCGTCCCTCACCCCCATAGATAAGCCCCGCAGGCTTAGAGAGAGGGACGAGGAGAGAGGAGGAGGACAGGGGAAGAAAGAAGCAGAAAAGGAGTAAACTCAGAAAAAGAGGAAATAACAAGGGGGCAATAATCACAAGTGCACTTGAACACTTGCCTCGCTGCAAACTCAAGAGGCAGGAGAATTCGACTGAAAAGCTCTCAAACCGTTTTAAGGCTCTGGGAAGTTTTTGTCTCGTCCTATTGTGTCCCTGTTCCCTGAGGTCACTCCCTGGTTCCAGCTGTAGGAGCCAAACGCCAACCGCCAGCTCTCCTCTGTGGGGGATCTTTGGGGACTTTTTTTTGGTCTTTTTTTTAATGAGGCATATGCGAGTCCTTGACACTATGGTTAATCTGTCTTCATATGCAGCTCGTGTCGAGGCAGGATATTGTATGTCATGTCGCTGCACTGCTCGAGGTTGTGGTTAGGAACACTTTCGCCATCAGTCATGCAGCAGAGAGAAAAAAGATCTGAACATCTGCGTGGGTCTTATCTTAAAAGACAGATTTACTTTACATAACATGCTAATAATGGCTGGGTTTTTCCATTTACATGATTTGTGATGGTTTGAACCTTTAGATTTTTTAGATTATTGTCGGCGTAGATTTCATGTTAAAAAAGCATACTTTCTGGGCTTCAGGTTCACTTTAGCATCTTGGATATGTTGACATTCCTGTGAAATGTTTTTTTTGCTTCTGAAAATTAGTTGCACATGAAGACACACGCCGATGGTCTCGCTTCCTGGGAAACTTCTACAATGGCCCTCAGGGAATGGGAATAATGTTCACTCAATAATGTTTAACAACTTTGCCAAAAATAATGTAAAAATCTATTTACTTTCCAACTGTTCTTTGATTGGGGATTTGCATGTGTGTGCGTGTGTGTGTGTGTGTGTGTGTGTGTGTGTGGTGTGTGTGTGTGTGTGTGGATGTGAAATATCTCTACTATACTGTACACAGTCCCACTCATTCCTCCTATTACCCCTGCTACCCCCTCCTAGCTTTGTTGTCAGTTGGTCTGTGTGTGTGTCTCTGTGTGTGTGTGTGTGTGTGTGTGTGTTTGTGTGGTGGGGGTGTGCAGCGGAGGGAGGGTTTTGTCTGAGTGTATTCCATGCAGCACTCTATTGTACAGTCCTCACAATGGGACCAAGGCTTTGATCTCAGAGGGGTGGACCTCTCTCTCCATCTCTCCTTCTCTCCTTTGCTCTCACCCTCCTCCTCCTCTTCATCTCTCCCCCTCTCGTTCACTCTTTTCTTTCCCAGTATTAGCCTTGACCCTCCGCGTATCGCCAAGAGGGCCGAGCAGAGGAGAGAGGAAATGAAACACTGATTGAAATGAATGAAAACGTAATGATGTGAGCGGAGTGGCTGGAGGACGGAGTGCAGCGCGAGGAGGGGGCAGCTGAAAGTGAGCTGCTGTATTCCTCTTGTCCGTCCTTATTAAAAGGCCCGGGGGCCGGACTGAGTCGGCCCTTTCACAGATTGTTCCTGGTATGTTGCTCAGCCCCCTCGTCTCTGCTGTCTGACACAGAGCAGGTGCTGCCAGGGTGAGACTTGAGCTGGGGATATGGAGGCTCAGTGATGGGAGGGTTCGGTTTTGCTGTAAGGACTGAAGGATGGGAGTTTAGTGGGGGGGGGGGGGGGTTGTTGGTCACGCAGGACAGCAAAAGCCCTATGCATCCCCTGAATGAATCTGTCAGGTCAATATTTTCTATACATTGTGACTGTGCTGCAAATTCTGCCGCACCAATTCAACCCGGCTTCAGCCGCTGCAGTGCCCCATCGTGTCCTCTGTGCTTGGCTTTGGAAAACAGAATGCTTAGCCCCCCCCCCACCCCCCCTCCTCCTCCCTAACCCTCCCCTCCCAATAGCCCAATGCTCCACTGAGTGTCTATAGATCCCTGGATCTGCACAGCGTTGCATTGTCTCCCCTCCCTGGCCTTTTGCCAAGCACCAAGCCGGCTTTGCAGGAGTTGTACTTCACCAGAGCCTCATCTTTTCTCTGCTCCGCTTCTTTTCTTGCTCCGCTCCCTCCTCCATTCTTTCTTTCTTTCTTTCTTTTCTTCTCCCTGCTCGGCTATTTTCCTTTATGCCAGAGAGCCTGCGAGTATTTACCGATGCATTGGCATCGGGGGGTTATTGTGTTCGAGTCTGGATGGAGTGCAAAAGGCGGAGTGGAGGGGTGGTGCCGTGAGGCCGGTGAATAAACAGGGACATGTGTTTAGTACAGTTGACATCTGAGATAGAGGCACTGATAGATAGTTAAGTAAGTTAAACGCTGGAAAAACAAAAGTAGGAAAGAACTTACCGTGTCGCTGACTCCAGTTAGTTTGCAATGTTGTTGTCAATGTCTAAACTTTTCTCACCAGCTCAGCACTGGGAGGTGAATGTTGGTTAAAATGTGGCACTTTAAACTTATCGTTCCAGGATCAGATACTTGCTAGTTTGGGTATTCCCCTGACCTCACTGTAGAAAGCTTTCATCTGAACTTCTTCACTAAAAACGGTTGACCACAAGGTTTTTGTCTTTTATCTACTGTCTCAGGGTTTATCAAGCATGGAACCCCAGACTTGACAAATCAGTGTTTGAGCACAAACCTGTTGAACCCTAACAATATCAGTTTAGAATCAGAAAGCGTGATGAAGGCACTGATAAATATAGTTTCTTAATTCTCTTCTGAAGTTAGTTTCATTGTTACTTCCGCCGAGCAGATTATGTTTTCAACTGTGTTTGTGTGTCTGTCTTTGAGCAGCATTAGTTTAAATGGGGAACAATCCATTGTATTCTGATCCGGGTCCGACTCAGTGGGAGGATCCAGGATCAGTTTTTTTCCTCTTTCTTTTACATTGTGAGATGTTTTTCAGCTTTTTTTGTGAATTTCTCGAGAATGTTAATGGTAATTCTGGCGGTGGTTGTTTCAAATGCACAAGCAATTCATTATCTCACATGCTGTTGCCTTTATGGAAAAATGAAGTCAGCAGGAAACATAATTATCTCCGTGATGAGAAACCGCAACAGATGGGTAAGAAGTGTTTCCTTTGTAATCTGAACAACCAGTTTAAAAGTAGATTTTCCAAACTTAATGTAACTCACGCTCTATATCTCATTCTCTACTTCTACATCTTTCTCTCAGTGGGACGTGATGAGACTTGTGTTTCCTCAGAGGAGCAGGCTTAACTTGTCTGGCCTCCTCCTGCACTCCTCCACCCTAATGTTGACCCCTCCAGCCGGCTCCCAGTGTCGTCAGTCCCAGCAACACACCCACACCCTTGGGGGGCAGCACGGGGGGGTGGGGGGGTTGGGGGGGGGTGGAGCATCCTCTGCTGACAACACTCAACATCCCAGACGTAAACACGGGTGACAAATGGGCCACGATATCAGGTGTCAGGTGTCGGCGTGGAAGATTTATAAGGTACCAGGACAATGGGAGGCAGACACAAAAAGCCTCTATCTCCCATCAGCGCTTTTTCCACCAAAGCAAAAAACCCACTTTAGTTTCAGCAGCCATGGAGAGAATCATTTCCCCGGTAATCCTCTCAGTTTTCCCATCCATGCGGCACAGATTAGGTGTTCTCCCACAGCGGAGTCAGAAGTCCGAGGCCAGTGAGACGACATGTTTCAGAGTGCAGAGTGAAGACAGGGGAGTGAAGAAGAGGACTTGTTGTTACTGTGAAAATGGAGGAAGTCCTCACTCATGGAAAGGGAAGTTCGGGGTCAGGTAGAGCTCGGCCGGGGATGGATGGAGGAGGCAGTTGTCCGTGACGTCCTGTTTCGCAATCAGCAGCTGCTCCAAGTACACGAGTCCCAGTAGGAAACTCCTCACATGTCTGCGGCTTCAATCAGCTCCAGGGAGAGATGGAAGATTTTCAAACACATGCACAGTACATGATCGGTTTGTGTTTACGTGGGCTGGAGGCGTGTGCAAGGGGAAAAAATAGGTTTGGAGCGGCGGACCTCACAAGTGCAAACAGGGAAGCAGTGTGAGACAAAGTTATTTAAAACTTCCAGTCTGGAGGCTGGGAGCTGCTGGGATGTACAGACAGTGTCAACAGAGCTGCTCTGATATAATATGGCTGTTCATGTTCATGCGTCTGGTTCACGGTCTCTCCTGTTTGGTGTGGATGTCAACACAGCACGGCCTCTCATGGCCCCACACACAGAGCTCACATGTGATGAATCAGTGCTTTTTGAGGAATCAAATGAAATAAGCCACATTTTACCTCTCATAATAGTTCTTCATATTAAAGTGGCATACCTCCCTTGTGGATTTTAAAGTCAGTTGGTGATCAGAAACAGAAACGGTACTGACACACTCAGCAGGATCATCTCTCATCCATCTGTAAGGCCCGGAGGTGGTGACATGTGAAAGAGGAGACGTGTGTGTGTGTGTGTGTGTGTGTGTGTGTGTGTGTGCGCTGGGGGGGGGGGGCAAGGGGGTGCCGGCGCCGCGTGCCACGAGATCCACACGGATTCTCCAAATGGTGTTCCTGACACGTGAAAATCCTGCATGCACTGCCGAGGGCAAGCGCTACACACACACAGACACACACATACACACACACACACCGCCGCCCACTCACGACACACAAATGACCAGCAGCTCCACCTACACAGCGGCCCTCAGAGGACATGAAACTGGAGACGCAGTCGGCAGGAGTGAACGTCCCCACTCCCTGTCCTTTGTCTCCTCACAATGTGCAGCGGTACAGTGAGCTCTGACACCTAACAGATTCCTCACACACACAGACACAGCTTCTAGAGCTGTGTGTGTGTGTGAGTGTATGTGTGTGTGTATAGGTGTGCGTTCTTGTGTGTCAGTATGCCACTCAGCGCCTGGCCTTGTGTTTGTTTTTACTTGCTTTTAACCCTTTGTTTTGTTTGACTTTATATAACTCAGACTGACTGTGACACAGTTCTTTCCTCTTCAAACACGACCATGCCAAAACTTACAACATGACGTAGCATCAGTGTGCAAAACTATTTAATTTGAATGGAAATTAGCTAAATGCTGCTCGAAAGCTAAATGTCGCTTGATGAAATGATATCATACTTTGCATATTTCTTAAGTGTCAGTGCTCTGTATTTGCATTCAGCCCAGTGTGAACCAGTTTGGACTCTTTTATCTGTTTGCATCTCTCCCACTGTTTGTACTCACATGAGTATTTTAATACAGCTGGACACTGTTCACATTTGCATGATTTTCCATTTCTGTTGACAGAAAACAGAACAAGTATGAAATATTGACTGAAACACCGGCAGACACCCGCAGACACATAATGAGTCTTATCATAATTTAAAAAGTGCTGTGTTGTCAACTGCATTTTTAGGATTGATAAAAAGACAACTTCAAATCAATGCTAATGTTGCTCTGTGTCTGCTGCGTGTAGTAATATGTATATCATCCAGGTATTAAAAAATCTCCCTATGAATGCTAAATGTATCAGATTATTTTTAATTACAGACAAAAGAGATGCTAATCAGTTTATTTTTTAGAATGCAATAAATGTCACCTAATCAACTTCTTAAAATCAAACAGTAAAATACATTTGAACAAGTTTTTTATCTCAAGACTCATCCTGTGAAGAAGCAAAACTGATTTGATCAGACTGAGATGTTGTGGTGACTGTCCAGGACGATAACGCCATTGGGCTTCAAACCAGGTTCTTTCATCGGGTGGGGTTTTCCCAGCGGGCCGCTGGCGCTGGGCCCTGATTGGTTGATAGAGACAGCTGAGTTGAGTGACAGGCTGTCAGAGGGGATCCATCGGGGGACAAAGCGTCCACTGAGAGGCTCAGAGGTCACCCCGCTGCCAACGGCTCCACTGGCGAAGTTTGTTTTCTCGTGAGGAGCCACCCTTTCATGTGTGCCACTCATTACCGGAGCTTGTGCCCCCCCGCTGCCCCAAACAAGGCTGTCTGTGTACTATTGTGTGCCGATGTGTGTATTTTACCAAAAACCCTCTGCACATCTTCTGGTGACCCTGTTTTGCCAGAACTGGAGCGCGTACAATTGGGAATCCGACTCAGGTCGACCTGCGCTGGTCGAGGCTTGCCTGTGTTTGGTTTGGCAAAAGGGGGGGGGCAGGAGCGATGGCAAGATGAATGCCCTCGCCTGTTTTATCTGCTGGACAACCTGTATCAGCTTTTTGAGCTTTTTAATGTAACCAGCGTTGCCAAAAGGACATCTTGAAAAACGCTGTGCAGATGTGGACTAGTTCCTGGAATGCGGCTTTTCCTCCGTGCGATAGCAACAGGGCTGGATTTTTAGCAGTTGCAGGATCCCAGTAAAGTCGGTGGAGACAGTGGATCTCCTGTGGAGGAACAGACGAGTGTCCATCAGTGGCTCGGGGACAGGAGTGGTATTTTGAGCAGAAGTTAGATAGACACAGGCCTTTTGTGTGACAGATGAGAGAGTGGTCTGGGGGCTCTGTGGATTCATGGTTTTTGCATGAGATAAAGTGTGTGTCCACGTCTGTGTATGTACGTGCAAGAATGACTTCTTGCAAGCATTGTAAGTGTGTGGGTTCCTCTTTGGTATGTGCGCCGATCAGACGAGGCCTTTTCTTTCCGGAGAAGAAAGCAGCTCACTGTCCTCGTGCCGTCCCAAATCTAGCCTGGTCTGAGAACCGGGCCTGTGTGGCTGGATCTCTGTGTCTCTTCATGTTGAAGCCCGGCCTTGTTCCCAGCTGTTTGTTCAGCTGGCCCACCAGCAGGGACACCAGGGACTCAAACCCCCCCCCCCCCCCCTACCCCTCCCAGGCCCAGCCGGACACCTCCACCTCCGCACCCACCCAGGTCACTGACCTCCTGACCTCTTTGCCCCGGGGGTCATTTGCTCCGAGGACGTCGTTTAAGAAGGGATTTTTGTTCGACCATTCTTTGAGTCCACAGTCTCCGCTTAGGCTCTTGTCATCAGTGCCATTGATCTGCAACCAAATGAGCTGATTAGGGGGCCTGCAGTTTGTCCTGTTGAGTGGGTCGACCTAAGCTTGGCTGAGCCAGGCTGAGCTCGGCAGGACAGGGGTGGGGGGGGGGGGTGCAGGACGGGGTCAGAGTGCACACAGAACACACAGTTGGGCATTCACCCTCAAAGGTAGCAACATGAAATGTGTGGTTGTTTGAAGAGATGTGGATCAAACCCCTTCGGTTGTGTTTGTTATGTCAGATCTAACCCCTGTGGTTCTGGTGATGCTGCAGCTCTTCATCAGTGTTGTCTCTGACAGTGCTCTCTTTGATTCTCACAAAAAGACATAGAATCCTTTCACTCTGTCCTGTTGCCTCATCAGTTTACTCATGTGTGTAGATATACAGGTTATGTGAGGCTCTCACTGTATATGAATGTAGGAGGCTTGGAGGCAGAGCGAAGAATGATGTCTTAGCTGAATACATTTAGTAAGAGTCAGATGATTTTCTTAATTTCCATCATAAAGTGCTAATGTCTTTTTAAAATCAAGCGATTATATCACTGTGATATTATTAATATTATTTCTGCACCAAATAAAAATATGTGAGCACACGTTTATAGCTCGTCCAGGTCAGAGCTTGATGCATTCTGCTGCAAGCTGCAAGCAATTATTAATTTGGCTTATCCACATCCTGTTATGCAAACGCACCTGTCTGCAGGAGCCACTTCAACTTAGAACTTCAAACCGGCCGGATATGATCTTTTGCTCATTCAGAGTTTGAAGGAATCAACACAAACACGTTGAACAATGAGGACAGAGCTGCAGGACCTCCAGGGACTTCAGTCACCAAACAACCGTTTCCATCTCGTTGAAACCAAACCTACAGGACTGTATATTTTCCTGAGTGCACGCAAGCATGTGTGTGCAGGAGCGTGCACATTCATGCACGGATGTTGTGTTAGCATTTGCCTCTATTTATCAGTCAAGGGGCCTTATAATTACAGGCCCAGTGTAATCTAACACTCCCACCACTCCCTGTATAAACTGAGAGTCCTCCCTCCTCTCGGTCAGGGATTAAGAATGAGGCCCCTGCTGAATGAGCTGCACATTACTCTGAGATATCCTCACCACTTGTCAAGGGAGACATCAATAATATCAGAGGATTGGGGGTTGGCCTGAGACCCAGAGATAAGGAGAGGGAGCAGCTAATGACAGACAAAGAGGGGTTACCTCCAATTACTCCTGCAATTTGTCCTGGAAGCATAAACAGAGGAGCGGTGATTAGAAATAATGAAGAGTATTATATGTCAGTGCAATGCGGACACAATGTGCTCATGCGTGGTCAGAGACCGTCTTCGTGGATCTGAGCTGAAAGCGGGTTGAGCTACAATGAGGCCTTTGTTTTCCTGCCTGTTTAATGCAAGCTGATAATTTCCATAATTTGATCTGGTTTATGGTGTGAAAACATTTCAGTGGGACGGTGAAACTGCAAACTGTGCCGGACGGGGGTGTCGTGTGATTATCGTCTGCAAATGAAGCGGTACTGTCCTGCCAAAGCTTTCTCTCTTTCTCAAGCTATAGGCCTGTGCGCTCTGCTGTGTCACAGGTCAGAGTTGACAGGGTTAGCGTGGACACTGTGTCCTCACATCCATCTTCATTAGAGGTCTGGAAGTACTCAGTGACCAGACCTCCTCCTCCTCCTCCTCCTCCTCCTCCTCCTCCTCCTCTTCCTCCTCCTCCTCCTCTTTCTTTTCAAAACTATCTGTCCATTTCTGATAAACAGCTTCATCAGAGGAGAGGTCTCAGGAGTGTTAACAGAGAGCTGCCTGACATGATCCACCAGTGGGACGCAGCAAACAACCCGTGCTCGCTCCAGCCTTCTCCCTCTGCAGCGACAGAAACCTCCATTGCATTTGCACATTATTCTGTCTTGATTTGAAAAACACATGCGTTGCTTATGTCACTGGAGATAGACGGTGATGACAGTACAATTCAGCCATGTTTAAGACCGGAAGTCTGCTGATGCTTTAATAAGATCTTTTTGATAAGAGTTAAATAACAATAAAATCACTAATAAAGGTTAAAAAGCCTCTTTAACTGCAGATCTTCCATTTCCCATCCAAATTCAACTTTTGCCTCTTCTCTGTGACAATGTGAATAAGTTTAACCTCTTTCTGCAGAACAGCTCACAGCTGCACTCTGTAACTAGAGGTTCCTGGTGGACTTTGCACCTTGTAGTAAAGAATCCCAATCAAATGAAGATTAGGAAGAGCTTTGCCTCTCTAAAGGGACGTCGTAGTTGTTTGCACATTTGGTGACGCAAGATAGTAAAAATTCACATGACGCCTGTCAGCTGATCATTACTTTGTTTTCAACATGTGTTCTCATAACAAGAAAAGAAAACCTGCATCACTTCCTGCCGGGATTATGTTCTCACACCAATGTACCATAAATAAGGTTTTAGATCAAATGAGGGAAATCTGAAATCTAACTATGGATTTGTTTAGCTGGTAATTGCTCCTTTATTCTGCAGGAAAGACACAGAGCAGCACTTCAGACTTCCAGTCTTTCACACACAGTAGGTTCAAACCAGCTGCTGTGGAAATAAGATCAGAACAGATCTAATTCTCATAAATGGCCGAGCAAACCCACTAATCGCAAACTTTACTCTCTCGTCCTTGTCTCTGAAACATGTCTCCTGTCATGTGGCTCCCACTGGAGACAAACTAATGGCTTTCATTCTGAAGTTCAGGAAACCGAGGTCCCATAGTGGTGCTGGGGCCAAACTGGACTAATTAGATCGAATCAGACACTCGACCAAACCCGAGCAGACACAACACACTGTATGTGAGGGGGGGGGGGGGGGACTGTCCCTCAGAACAATGACATCACTGTAGCTTTGTCCGTCTGTGACATTACCAGATCTGCAGCGAGGATCGGGGACGGAGAGCGAGGAGTGACACGAAAAGATGGAGATGGAAAGAAGGGTGCTGAGACAGAGACAGCAGCAGTTTCAGAAAGAGAGAGAGAGAGAGAGAGAGAGAGAGATGGGGGGGGGTAGGAGAGAGAGGGCCTGGAGCTGTGGCTTGGCTGAACTCACTGTGAACCTCTGCAGATTTATTTTCTCCGGAGCCCGTTGCTTGCTCAAAGGGGGCCAGATTTACATGCCTCTCCCTGGGCTGCTGTAACACTCGAGTAGGGGAGCTGGGATAAGTGGGCTGGGGGGGGGGGGAGGACTTGTGCAGGTTAGAGGGGAGACGCAGAGCAGCAGAGGGACGAGGGGTTTCACAGGGAGTCCACTCGCTGGCTCCATTATTTCCAGCTTGATAATCTGACCTCGGACGTGGTGCACCCCTGGTTGTGTTTACCAGCTTGCCAGCCTAATTAGAAACACTCCCTCCATTAAGAGGGGTGTTTCATTTTGAACCCTGTGTGCGCCCACAGATCCCTGCTCTCACAGCTGGCTCCCAGCATCCTCGTCTGGGGACATACAGTGTGTGTGTGTGTGTGTGTGTGTGTGTGTGTTTTGTTTTCTCACCATGAAGCTTGTGTAGGATTTTGGTGGTAAGCGCTTACTGAACGCACACTTGTAGAGACACCAAAACACTGACATGTAACCAAACACAGGTCGTTCCAGACTAGTGCCCCGACACAGATGTTAGGTTACAGTTAAAATGAAGGATATGTTGTGTTAAGCAATATGTGCGATGAAGCATTTTGTTGTCTGAAAGTGTTTTTTCAAAGCACAGCCAGTGTTGAGGCACCGTAATTCAAAAATAAATCTAATAACGAAAGATTTACTTCTATCTAAAACATCAGCTGTAAATGTCACTTATCGACTGTGTAATAAAACCAGAAAGGTACAAGGCCTTCTTTCCTGATGTTTAGTAATAAGTTCAATGAAACTAAAGCGATAACTTTTACAGTTCAACAAGGAACTAGAGTTAAGGAACTGTGCATCACTATCCCTGTATCAACACTTCCTCTCAGGCTAAAAACAGCTTTTCAAACTTCAGACGAGCTTCCATATTGTCTCTGTGGCCCATAGTGTTACTGCATGCAGTAATATCCGCTGCAGCTCAGGGAGCAGGCCCTCTTTTTTAAAGACAGCTGTCAGTGACCATTAGGGGGAACTGCAGCCGGAGGTACTCGCTGCAGCAAGTGACCAAACGTGAAACTGCTCTTGCAAGAAGAGAAGATTTCTTTATCAGAAACATAAATCAGAATCTGGCCTCTTTAAAGCAAAACTCCTCTAATGAGATTTCCCTTTGCAGAAAACAGGAGATGAATATATGTGTTGGAACAGTGACAGGTGTCCACTGTGCATCCAGAAGTTGACTTCACTCTTATTTAAACAGGATTCCTGCTTCTCTCCATTCATGCTGTAACTGTGTGTCAGCTCAGTCTGGAGGCCGCTGAGGAAGAGAGGAATTAACTAGCTGTCCCGCACCTCTGACTCAACTCTCTGTGAACTGCTCGTGGAATCAAGGGTCAGCGACTCTGGGGCTTTTTCGTATCACTTGTCCCTCCCACTCTGCGGCTGTTTCGCTGGGGGGCGAGTTCATGAGTGTTCTGGAGGCAGCGAGGCTCTCAGCTCCTGATCCCACAGCCGGCTCCGTCTGACAGGTAACGCTCAACACGCCCGTGGGAGGGACCCAGCTGTGACCTGCAGGGAGAGGAGGTGTGAGGGCGAGAGGCCAGACGAGAGATAGGCGTAAAGCACTAAACTTCAGCCCTGTTTACGTGATTTGAATTTATTTCTCGCCTGGTTTAGATTATGCAATTAGGGCGAAGAGGATGTGGGAAGAAATAAAACCATAAACTATCGTCTCAGTCGTAGCAGATGTTCACTGATCATGATAAATCCTAAACTGGGAACTCAATACTTGTTATTTCCCAACGTTATGTCTTCTGCAGATGATTTTTCTTCTTCTTCCTCTACCTGTGCAAGTTCTGCTTCCTTCCTCACAGACTCTAAACTTGCTGCATGTATAGTTTTACTTCTCTAAAGGCAAAGCCGATGTTTTTCCTGTAGCAATGCCTCAGTATGCTGAATCAGATAAACTGGGGATTTTGTAATGTTGTATTGTTTATATATCGCTTGTGAAATTAGCAACAAAGAAGTTGCAGAGCAAACTCTTTACAGACAGATGCCGGGGGGGCAAACATGCAGCCAAACTTGATTCTAAAGTTTGTAAAGACAGAGTATCACACATGGCAATGAATGTGCATGATTTATTTTATCTGCAAACAAGCATGGGGTCTTGTGTTTTACTATTTTATGTTTTAAAAAAAGGAGCTGGCACAAGCTGAGATGGAATTTATATTGTGTGACCACATGGATCGTTTATAACAACCTTAAACCTACAATCATTTATTCTCTGGTCACACGCAGCAGCAAAACAAGTTGTAAAAACCAGTGACACACTGGCCTGTCTGTAGTTCACCAAACAGGAGTTGATGTAATATAGTTACAGAGTTGAAACATTGACGCCAGTTCGTCCCATGGCCTGTGAACGCAATATCTCAAGAAGGCCTCGAGGGGACTTCCTCAAATTTGGTGCAAATATTCACTTGGACTCAAGGATGAACTGATAACATTCTGGTGGTTGAATGTCAAAGGTCGCCGTGACCTCGCAAAGCAAATTCTCTTATCTCGTTCAGGTGATATGTCTGGAACAGCATTAAGGAATCCTTTCACATCGGCACAAACATTCAGTTGGAGTCAAGGATTAAACCACTTGATTTTATTAGCCTAAGGTCAAAGGTCAAGGTCACCGGGGCATGTCATTTCTGACGATGTAATTAATGTAAGTTAATTACTGTGCTCTTTGGTGTCAGGGTGGAATTGTACAGTGGGGTTTTTACAGCTGTAGTACAGGAAGTAGCTGCCTGCTGTGGCTGAAGGCAAAAGTTGATGTGAGTAGTTAGAGTGAACCAAACAGCAAAACCAAAACAATGAGTCTAAAGATGTTAAAAAACTTTGTAGAAATGTTGTTTTCTCACTACAAGCGACCACAACATTAGATCCACTGTAATGTTAAATATTGAATTATAAATCTTTATATTGCGTGTTTTTAGCCTAAAGAGAAAACATTGATGTGAAAGCTGCTAATATTTGATCAGAGCAAGTTCCCTAAATGGAATCAAAATTGGAAAAGCTGATCCCGAAGCTGCCAAATCCACTCACACACTGCAATAACATTACAAGATACAAACTCATGAGCATTCACAGAAACCACATGTGTTTGTGCACACATGAGGACAGTTTTGCGTTGGTCTCTCAGGGCCCGATGCTCTTATGAGAACAACGTGCACACGCTCACGCACACTGGAGGTAGGGTGCAGGAGGAGCACTTCAAAGTGAATGTGGTTAGAGCAGAACACCCAGGGACCGCCACCTCCACATAAACAGGGGATCTCCTTACCAAAAACAAAGAGGCCTCAGCAGCCAGCCCACATCCAGCGGAATGAGGGGAGGGGTGAAAGGGGCTTTGAGAAAAGAAAAACGTGGGGGTGGGGGGGGGGGGGGTTGGGAGGGATGGATCAGAAAACACGTTACACGACCGGAAAGGTAGAGCAAAATCATTCATTACTGTAATTACAACCTGAGCCCACTCGCTCTTTCATTCAAGCGGGTAGCGGAGGAGAAAAGGAAGAGAGGGAGAGGAGAGATTAAACCTGCCCACAGAGGTGTTTACCACACTTTGAGGGATAACACACACAGATATAAACACCTCAGCTGTGAGGAACACACCCAACGCACAACGCGGGGGGGTTCTTCATCCAGTTAGAGGGATGCAGGTTGTGTCAGTAAATGAAAATTAGCTGAAAGTGTCTTCATCAACGTGTTTATTTTCCCCTCTGACTCATACTGTTAAATCTTTCCGTTTCAATCTGGACAGTTTTCTGGACGTCTTGAGGAAATAGTTGAAGATTGCGTGTTTTCTTTTTGTCAATATGCAACTGGTAAAGTGGTTGTAATCAGTTTTTTTTACTATAATACTGGACAAATGGTTGTGTTATATATAAAAGTGCAGCTCCTAGTCACTCTCCTCATATACCCTTGTAATTTTACTGGTTCTTTTTAGGTCATTGGTTTAATTCCTGCCCGAGACTTCCCTGTTTTGCTTTACTCTCACTTCTGTAACTTTTAAATCACAGGAGGAAACTGTTTTGAACCAAAATTGGAAAAACAAGGCTCATAAACAGTGAAGAAAGAAAGGCCAGCACAAAGATGGGACTTCGGTTACATCCGTGTTAATACGTTTTGTTTCTAAAATGCATTTACGGGAACTTTATGAAACCAGCTGGATGTGTTTTACTTTGAAATCCAAGTTTCACTACGGGCTTACTCCTGAGTGGCTCTTACCTCCTTGCATAAGGACAAGTTATTTTTAAAACTAAAACACATTAGTTTGGATTTAGATGTTAATTCTTCAGGTGGCAGGAAACAAGACACCAAATGAACGATAATGTTGTTCTGGGACTGCACCATGTTTACGTTAGCATCTGTTTGCTAACTAGTTTGCTATAATAATATCTGCCTGCCTTTAAGAGTCACAAGTTAAATCCTGTTAGTTGAATCTGTAATGTGGAACCAGGCTCTAGTCTCATCCAACTCAAAGAAAGAAAGCAAATCCTTTTTTATCCTTTCTTATCAAACGGTTTGTTTAGGTGTAAAACCAAAGTCACATTGTACAAGTGATCCATTTTATTCATCAAATTACGATGTGTCACCATTTTCTGTGCCCTTGATTTTAAAATAATACACACAAGACCCAAATTACCCTCTCTGACTATCATAGGAAAGAAGAGATGTTTAATTTTCCATCTTTTATCAATTTCATGTGACAGATTTCAGGCACTAAGCTGCTCGTGGAACCTTTCCTGCAGCGAGTTGACTCACTCTGTGACCACAGCTTCCAGCCTCTTGTCTTTTTTACTGCCTTCCCTCCGAGTGTTTACCTTGCTCTCATCTCCGTGTCCCTCGGGGGCCTCTTAAACACTGCCCTGGGGGTCCCTGTGGGGAGACACACTGCAGAGAGGAAGGGAAACAGTAGCCTAATGTGATCCGAGGACAAACAACAACAACAATGCCTGGAAGGTTCACGTAGCGAGGCGGCGCTCAGGCAGCGGCTCCAGCTCGAACCGTTCCCAGTCATTCAGGAGAGACGCAGGTGTTTCATCTGTGCCAGGAAATAATCCTGAGCTCATCTGATGGAGTGGATAGCGTGGCCTAGGGGATAGAGCGGGTGTTCTGCAACAAGAAGGTTTCAGGTTTGAATCCCACTCTTTCCCATCTGCATGCCTAAGTGTCCTTGGCAAGATACTGGCAAGATACTCAACCCCTAAAGTGGCCCCTCATAAATGCTGAGTGTTCTAAAATGTAAGTTGCTTTGGACAAAAGCGTCAGCTAAATGATATGTAATGTAAATGTAATGCTTGAAGAGGCGGTTTCATGTGTTTTCTGTACAGTTTGTGTGTGTGTGGCTTGTGCTGTGCATGTGGTCCTCTTGTGTGTTTGTGAAAAAGCTTGAGACTATAATATTTATACTTTGATTATTCTTTGACCGTAGAGGAAACATCGTTGCTTGTTTGTTTCTGTGTGTGTGTTTCTGTCTGTGTGTGTGTGTCTGTGTGTGTGTGTCTGTGTGTGTTTGTGCTAGCAGAGGTCATGCGTCTCAGACAGAAATCAGATTCCTCGCAGAGCAGCAGGTTTAACCTCCTCCTATGAAAACAGTCTGTGGTCAGACACAGAGCACAAGTGCCACCTAGTGGTCATATATAGTACAGCTCTGCTCCTGACGAGTGCTATTTACAGCAGAGCGGCTCATTCGCTGACTGGCGTCACGTGACCTTTGTAACACGTCTTGCAGGATCCTCTCTTTATTTCTTCATATGATTTCAGTGACCTTTATTCTTTCTCAGGATCCCGAGGTGTGTTGATTTTAATCCACTTCTATTTATGTTGAGTTTTCAGATTATGAAACATAAACTTTATATAGTGATATAAATACAATATAGCAAAGACAAATACCTTGTTATGGGAAAAACATGTATTTTAAATACTACTACTTCTACGATACTATAATTTGATTCCTGATTCTCAGTTTTCCCAGCTTCCCTGCAAAATAAAGCAATAACTCCAATATTACAAAAAAGAATGGAGTAAGCATGGAAATAAAAGTAATTGCATCTATTGAAAGAACAATTTAACCATCCTTCTGCAAGACAGACCTACTGTCACAAGCCTACCTGTTGTTAAAGGTATTTAATGTGTCCATAAAGTATTCTAATACTCACTTTGTTGTTTTCAGCAAGGGGAAATTATCTAAGAACTGTATTTGTCCTTTCTAAAGGAAAGTGTACAGGATTTGATAACTTTTCATGAATTGTTAGTCCATATCTAAATGGTGAAGTCTCGTTCCACTTTCTTCTAAATGAGTCAACTCATCCTGTTGACTGGATGTGCAGCGTTGATAATGTTGATTATTCACTATCGGAAATAACAACAGCTTCACAACTGAAACTTCAAACAGTCCACAGTGTGGAGAATGTTCATTCAGGTTCTCGTGGCAGGAAGACGATGACGCGTAGAGAGGACACATCACCTGATGTCGAGGACAAGAAGACATGATGTAACCTGACCCGGTCACCTACTTAATAATGACAAGTGGTACCTTCAGCCAACAACAACTCAGTTCTTAATGATGACAGGGACCTTGAGTCATGGGGTGAGTGATGTCATCTCATGACCTTTTGTTCTCTGCAGGGATTCCAGAGTCGCTGCTCTGCTCTCGTGATACTGTACACAACGCCCTCATATAACAAAAGAAGTCCCTGAGTGCTGAGAGGTGAGTCGCCCTCTGTGTTCTGCAGGTTTCCACTTCCCTCTCCAAGATCTGCCAGGTGGTATTTCATTTATATTTTAAAATTTGCCTTTAAGAGGCGAGGACACAGGGTACGAAGTATTTTTATTTGGTGCTTCTGTTCATTCCTCATCCCCTCTTTCTTCCATCAGTTTCACTCAGAGGAAAGAACATCTGCACTCGTCTGTATGTTTGTCTTCCACTGACCTGGAACAACTTCTCTTCCCTCAGCGCTGTGGAGCCTCCACGCCTTTCCACACAGGGCCCGGCTCTGAATGGCTGATTGTCTCCTCCGCTACAGAGCTACACCTCTGATCTTCTCTCCTTCCACCCGCAGAACTGCTGCCTCAGCCACGGCCCATTTACCTACACACATACACACACATGTGCACGGCCCCTGTATGAAAACCAATGTGTGCCCTGTGTAAATATGGACACACACGGTCGCTCTGCACACCAGCATCCCGAGCACCCATGCCGAACCGTGCTGCAGCCGCTCGCCCCTCTTTCCCCTGCTGACGCCACATCTGCCGCCCAGATGTGCAGCGTCCGCCGAGGTGCTGCCGAGCGCAGGATGTTTTGCATTCCCTCCGTGGAACATGTGAGGCGTTCCTGTGGGCCATCCGTCTGGCTGCATTAGTCTGTGTGTCATGGGGATCTGTTTGCCGCGGCCCCTCGTTGGCTGGCTCCGGGGGTTTGGGCACGTTAACTCGGGGCAGATGTGGGGCTGCTGAATCAGGTGGTCGGAGGAAACTCGGGCCCTGGCGGGAGGGAGACACTGGCTGCCCTGTGTGGTGGACCAGCCCTACGTAACACAATCCCTCCCCCCCCCCCCCCCTCCACCTCCACCCAGCCTCACCACCTCTGCTGCTCCTGCACCGCTCACATCTGATGAACTGAGGTGTATAACTTCTATATGAAAGCAAATATACATCATGACTCACTTACTCACTTTGTTTACCTTCATTTTATGAACCTCACATCCTTTGAGGGATGGGAGTCGATCAACATTCATAGAGAAACACTTATATTTACAGTTAAATCAACCTTAGACGAATGTGTGGACAGTGGGAGGAAAGCCACAGAGAACATGAACCACTGCTCCACCTGTAAGCCCCCCAATTTACTTTCCTCCTTAATAAAAGTGTCTTTGTATTTTCATTGAAGTGGAAAAGGTAACGGTTGGATGGAATAACTCTGTCCAGCTGTCATCAAGGTTTAACACACAGTCAAGCTCCTTCCATTGGGATCCACTGGTTAACAACAAACCATTCAATAAGACTTGAAATACCACTCTGATGAAAAAAAAACAATAGCAGAAGAAAAAACATTTGACCAAAAAGCAAATTTACAATAATAGGATGAAAATCAACTTGAAATCTACCTCGAAACACATTGCCGTCCCTGCTCAACCCCCTCTGATCTGGAATCAGTCTCGCTTGGTGCGGAAAATCTGCGGCTAACGCGGCACGAAAGCTTCACCGACACACTTCAGACGGCACCAATCCCAGAGAGGAGGTCAGACAAACATGAAGAGCATGTGTGATGATGATGACACTGCAGTTTGTGAAACAATGAAGGAGCTGTAGATATTCTATTCATGTGTGACATGGTGAGACTCCAGAGCTTTCACAGTTGACCTGGCTGCAGCACTGATATAACATAACAAACATAATAACTGAGCATGGAAACTTGTCTTAGCCTCCCACACATAGTGACACAGTCACAGCTTCAGTGAACCCGGACCTCCTCACCCACCCTGTGTCCTCTCTGTCCACTCGTCCCTGTCCTCACAGGGGATCTCCACAGATTTCACATTTCAGAATCGGTTTTCCAGTAATGAGGAGCTTTATTCGGAGAGAACCAGTTTCCACAATGTTGTGGTGCCTGTGGTGAACTTTTTTCATGTGTGAGGAAATATTCTGAGTGATGTCAACAGTGTTAGAAAGACTGGGGCTTTGGATGTGATGAAGAGACACCGTCACACACATTCTGAATATGTTACTAAGGTCCCACCCATGCACGTCGATCTCTTTTGTTTCCTTTATTACCCACTGACTCTCTCTTTTATATTCGTCTCTTCATCAGCTCATCTCCCTGAGTCTTTGACATCATCTCCGTTGTCCTGCCTCAGCTTGGACTTTGCACTCTTCTGCCCTATTTCCCAGCCTCTCTGATCCCCCTCTGACTCCCTGACTTAGTCTTTCCCATGTGTCTTGACCTGTATGCCCCCCCCCCCTGCTGTCCCATGACCAGATAGGGCACCAGTTCCTCTCCCAGTTCCTGCTCAGCAGCATTTCTTTAGGCGACCCTTGCCGTTGGCCGGCGTCTCCACAGCTGGCCAAGAACAGATCCCGGCCACACCCAAGCAATTGTGGCCCTCACACCACCTGCTGCAGGGTGACGATCACAGGGTGAGCTGGCTCAGGATGTGTGTGTCTGTGTGTGTGCATGTGAGTGCGTGTCTGTGTGTAGGGGAGCAGAGGATGCTTTAACACAAACACACATAACTGACACAGCATGGGGATCCATTGTGTTCTAATCAGTATACCAGGAACTGAATAAGCAGTGTGACCTCCATCCTGCGCTCCAGTTGACTGAGCAGGACCAGATAGGAACAGCGAGAGACAGAGAGCTGGAATTCCCCTTTGATCAAAGTGTCCGTTAGTCGATGGGATGTGGCGTTGCTGGGGGTGCGGAGCAGGAGGTGGCTGCTGGGAGAGAGAGAGAGAGAGAGAGAGAGAGAAAGAGAGAGAGAGAGAGAGAGAGTGCTCAATTGTCTTGTCCCTTTCTTTTTTCCCGGCTGCTCACCCCCCCCCACCACCAAGAAGCCGATAGCGAGGTCGCGACCTCTCGCCCCCCCCTCCTCGGCCTTGTACTTGAAGGACGCTCTCCGTCACGTGTAACCGCCGAACTCCCCCCCACTTCCCAGAGACGTGTCCACTCTAACTGTCTCTCACAAGTGCTTGTCTCCCTGCCACCCGGCTGCATTTCAGATGTGGAGAAAGAGGCGTTGGCTGTGGGGGGGGTTGAAAGCTTCAAATTTTTTTTTTGGAGGGGGGGGGGGGGGGGGGTAGATTAAAGACAAAACTGAGGAGAACTGGACAAATTGACTGTGTCAGTGTGAATGTGTTGTACTTATGGAGGCATCTGCTGCTGCGACTGTGGTGATAGTTCTGAAAAAGAAACCACAAGCGTTCTCTGAGAAGTGGATTGTGGGGGGGGGGGGGGGGGGGGGGGGCTGCTGGCTCTGGTGTTATTTACTCTATTGTTACATCTGAGTCACCAAAGAGCCTTGAGCACATCATTCGGTCATAACACAACTGCTGTGCTCGACAGCTGTACGACATATCTCTCTGGGAGCATTAAAAAAGCATCTGCATCAGATGATGACACGTTCATCTTTTCTCATTTCACACAAACTGTGGAACAACACAACCGCAGCCTGTGAAGAACATGATGCAGCCTGTTACCAATTGACGTTTAAGAAAAACAGAGAGAAAGAAAATTTAATTATATCCTCATATTTTCAAACATGTGAGGTTCGGCGAGTCCTCGGACGACAATAGTGACATTGATTAGTCGAACTTATTTAGTGGGTCTGCTGGGAGGACAGAAATAACATCAAACCGAAATAACGCAACAACACTGTTGTGTGAAGCAACAGAGACCAAGGCAAAGCTGCGTTTCAATTTGTAATTGATTTAACGTGGATCTCTCAGGGAAATAACAAAGAATAAAGGTTGGAATTCAAGTTTTTATAGTTTGACGTGTTGTCACACAAAGCGCATGGTAAACAACATTTGTTCATTATTTGTTCGTCGGTACTGTGTTCGCCACAACAACACAATTGAATCTGAACTGATCGGAAACTATAAAGGCGACACCTACGTGATGTCCTCTGTCTGCCATGTGTTTATTAAAGAGGAAAACAATGTGTGTTTCATTTACTGCCTGAGAAAACTTTCTTGGAGATGCTAGGGCCTAAACGTGAAACCTAAAGTTTTATCTTCATGTCCTGCAGGTTTCTATTGTAGTATAAGTATAAGTATTACCAAAGCAAAAGCAAATGTCTTGCAATGTTAAAGAAATTAATCAAAACTTTTCCCAAAAGTTAATCGGTTCTACCTAAGTTTTCATGAGTTAGTGTTTCATTATCGTGCAGAGAAACGAACACACATGGAAACGTAACCTGCCTGGTTGTGGTAAAAATAAATCCTTACATTATCTATAGTGTGTGTGCGTGTGTGTTTGTGTGTGTGTGTGATTCTGTGTGTTTGTCTGTTTGTGTGTGTGTGGCATCAAAGGAGCTGAAAATAGAAACTTGATTTGAACATGAAATAGAAAACATGAGAAAATCATTTAGACCACTTGGATATTTTTTTTATCAAGATCATCTCGGCTACAACCTTAAGAAAAGCAACCTTGAGGCTGAAGGCAACACCAAGGCAATTTCCTGTATGTGCAAATATACATGGCAATAAAAAGAATTCTGATTCTGATTCTGATTCTGAAGTTGTGGCGGCCTCTTGTGGTGAGATTGAAAACTGAAAGGAAGTAGGTGGCAACACTTCACCTCTCCAGCAGAGGGCAGCATCACTGAATTTATGGCTGGACTTTGAAATTGTGCAGCTGATAAAAACATTTGTCTCCTTCTTCTTTACCTCTCTCTTGGCCTTCCACACTTTCCTTCCCTCCTTTCCTTCCCTCCCCCCTTCACTTTTATCTCCTCCTCTCTCTCTTTACTTTCTTCACTTGTTTCACTTGTCAGCTTTGTGAAGTTGTTGACATCGGAAGGACAACGCCACACAAGCAGACAAACCAAACTACGGTTACGCTCTTGACTTGAGCTGTTTTTCCTCTCCTCTCTTTGGCTCAACGGCCTGAGTCTGCTAAAACCATCACCCCCCCCCTGCCCCCCTCTAACCTACGCCCTCTGTTTTTCCTCTCTCCATAAAAACTGTTCTTTCCCTCTCTCTCCTCTCTTCTACACATCTTCTCACCCTCTTCTCCCACCACCCTGTTCATGTCCAGTTTGTTCTCCCTACAGTTCCTCGTTTGTCTTCCTCTGTCACCTTCTCCCTCTCCTCCTTCGTCTCTGCTCCGGTCCCCTCGTCGTGCCTCTCTGTCAGACTCATTGACGACATGGGGATGACATCAGCCCCCCCCCCCCCCCCCCCCCACACTCACTGAGATGAAAGAGGCCGACATCGGATCTTTCCAGGAACAGAAAGTCTGCAGGGAATCAGTGAAAAGTGTGTTTGTGTCATTCTGGCTCCTCTCACGTGCCCTAATTCTTATATCTTATATTTACGTGATCCCTTTCCCTGATTGAAGACGACGTGAGACTGTCAGGAAACAAAGCTTATGGTTTCTTACAGCGTTAACCCTCCACTTTTAAGGACTCGTACAGTTATGGATTGCATTCTCTTGGCACTTTCACAGAGCTGTTAACTGGAGTGTGGTCAGAAGAGACGTCACATCGTGTTGTCGCTCAGGGCCACGAATTTGAGACGAATTCCAGCTGTTGAATATCGTTGAATCGTATTTTCAAGGCACCTTGATCTATGGAGATAATAAAGCTTTTCCCCTATGAATAAACAATAGTTTTTGTTATGTCTGTAAGGATGGAATGTCCCTAGGTCAGTGCCATCTACAAGATTCATGCAAACACTTCAGTGATCCCCTGACTTATATCCAGAGCCACCATTTTCAAGTTTTGAGTGTATTGTCTCAAGGTTCCTAGAGCGACACTGAATCCTTATCTATGGGTTTTCCTCTGGTGGCATCATCAGGTCAAACCTTTTGTCTGTTTAAGATGAAAAACCTTAGTTAATTTTTATCCTAATATACTATATTATATATCTTATAGATCTGCCCATGCGAGGCAGTGATTCCTGCAACTAAAATGGTTTCCTGTATAAAGGTGCCCAGATGTATATTCTTACCTTCATCACATTATTTTCTAAGGCTGGTTAACTGTATGTATAGGGACCTCTGTGTGTGTGTGTGTGCACTGGGTATCCTCTATCCTGCTCCTTGTCCCTCGAAGGCCTGTGCCGGACCTCTGCAGGGTCCCTTTCACAACAAAGCCGGTGTGGTAGGTATGTCTATACACAAAGACGTCCTGAGTGTGTCCTCTCCCCTCTACAGAAAGTGGCTGGCAGATAACAAACACCTCTCATCGCTCACTGACCGGAGGATTTATGGCTTCATAAAGCTCTGGTTTGGGGCACATGGCTTCCAGTTTCCTCTCGGGAGGTCACGTTGTGCTGTTTTCTGCTGCGTCAGCAGGTCAAACCAGCGAGTGACGATGAGCAGCCTGCAGCTGCAGCATCTGGGGAGAAGACGATGCTCTCATCACTTCTCTGAAGTCTTCTGCTGAATGTGCTCTGAGTGAATCAGAGGCCTGTGAGTGCCAGTGCGTGTGTGGTGCTTTGTTCCCTCTTGAAACAACAAGGATGTGTTTGGTGCTAATCCCCCTTTTTCTTAGGTATTCACACTCCTCCGCTTCTTCTTCTTCTTCTCCTCTGGGGGTAAAAAGACATCCCACTCTTCACAGGTGGAACACACAGCAGCGACGCGGTGGAAGCACGGTTTGTATGAAGGTCTGTGTGGGCCTCACACCTTGTCCCTGAACTCACCTCTCTCTCAACACCGACAGCAGATGGATTCACACTAACCAGTCTCCCCCAGAAGAACAACAAGAGGAGGTGGGGCAGAGGAAAAACATCCTTATTTCATTCTTCTTTTTACTTCACTACATTTGAGTTGAACTACTGCACCTTTTACCTCCATTTAGCTTTAGACATACAAACAGGGTTACCTTTTGAAATGGGAACTACACATTGTTTAACTTTATTTCTCCTGACACGTCCTTCTAAAGCAGAAAACTGTTATTTACACTTTGGTTTCCTGCACTGATGAAACAATGGAGCTGCAATGTGTAAATTACTAAGCTTTAGATGTGGTGATGTGTAGATTTAGTTTCCTTTTGGACATAACCTGACTGTTTCTCTTACAAATGACTGTTTCAAGAATACAAATGACTAGAACGTTTCCTTTTCTGTTCCATTAATCATCATGTGACCTTCTGGACGAGGCCCAGTCCCATTTTTCTGCAAAATCAGCCCTTGAGATTGTTGATGGTAACTTTATAACAGTAGTACTGAGAATGAATGAGTATTTAAAGTTGCCACAAGTTCATTTACTTTTGTCAAGGATATTTCTAAGTGTGAAGTTGAATCCGACGACAGACATTTAGCTGTTGTCAGCTGTGAATTCTTGTTTCCTACTTCTCTCTGATTTGATGGCACCCGTCCTCTCTGCTTGTGTCAAAGCTGTTATCAGAGCCGGATCTTATCATCATGTAAAAAACACTCTGGCTGAGCAGCCGCTGACACTGTGGCTTGTCACCGGGCAGGACCGCGGCCAAAACCTCCCCGGAGGAGCGAAGCCTTCAGGCTGTAGAGTCACAGTTTACAAAGCTGGGTTTTCTCCATTTCATGCTCTCATACTCTCCTTTGTCCTCCAGCTTTCACAGCTCCGACCGTCTGCTTTCAGAAGACCATGTGACATTGCCTCATCCTCCTGTTTGCAAAAACAGCCTGCTTCTTCTACCTTCACCCTGCTGCACTGAGGGGTTTTTCTCCTGTTGAACACTTATTCTGCACATTATCAGTTCTATCTCTCAGCCCATCACTCTCTGACTCCTCACACTCGTTGTCACTCGATTCAAGATTCGCCCCCGTGTGAACAGTGAGTGCATTGTGTGCGCGCAGATCTTGTCTGTCCTTGGCGATGACTGTTTTGTCTGTGGGAATCACCATGATGGATTGAGATCCCGCCGATGGGTGAAAGCGGACGTTTATCCACTCGCTCTGTTTTCACAGCCTGCAAACATCAGTGAGGAGCTGCAGCTCTTCTTCCTCTCCGAGTGGAGACAGTGAGAATGTGAAGCATCGGGGGGGCCTTGCTCTCCCCGCACACATACTGTTAATAGCCTATCAGACAATGCTAAGTTTTTATACTTTAATATTCCATTTCAAAGTAACATCCTCATAATGTCAAATATACCCTATGATGATGAATGATTGATTAAATCTGTAGATTGTGTCTTTAATGTTATTGGTTGCAACATCTAATGAATCTCCTCGTCGTCCAATAGGATGCAGAAAAGCAAAATTACGTTTTGAACTATTCCCGACATTTATATTGTCTCTTTAGCTCTGTCCATTGCGTACACACCCTGGAAACTGTGTTCTTCAGACAATACTCTCTCGACCATGACCTTGACATTTGACCGATCAGCTTCAAAAGATAATCAACTGGAGTTTCCCTCCCAGGTAATAACCCAACCGAGTTTGGTGAAAATCCGTCCATGCATTGCTTAATTATTTTGTACATACACAGACAGTCGACCTTCCTATGGGTCAACAGGTCTCCAACAGAGTGACCTCACCTCCTGTTAATGGATCTAATCATTAAAGGAGGTTCCAGAGTTTGGAAAGATGCTTGTGGACTTTTTGATGAGTTGTAGATTGATCCAACCGTCAAGTGTGTACTCGACAGACGAAGCTGCAGCCAGTTAGTGTCCCCGGGCTCATTTGGGCTCATTCACTTAGTCTGACAGGAATAGTTTGACGTTTCATCAAAAACTGGTCGACTAAAAACATAGAAGCTACGGCCAAAGTGTAAGAAGAGTAAAATATGAAATAAAGTCGTTTTTCTTGTTGTTTTTCCAAATTAACCCTGAAAAACAGTCATAAATAAACGTTAGATTTGTTGATAAACCAATTTTGTTTCCTTCACAAGGCGCCGGCCTGATGTTTCCATTCTTCATGCTAGACTTCCAGCTCTCGTCTCCAGCTACTGCAGCACTGTACGCTCATGACAGTGATATCAATCTTCTCATCTAACTCTGCATCAGAAAGCAAATAAGCATATATCCCTCCATTTCCTCCCAATGAGACCACCCCCATAGCTGCACGGGTAGAAAGCTGAATCCCTTCTTCAGCCTCTGTCCTTCAGCGACGCTCTGAACTCTCTCTGGTGTGCATATATGTTTTCTTAACGGGAATCGGACCTGTGTAATCCTACAGAGCTTTAAAAGAATAAGATGAGACACAGGAGGCTTGTCAGATTGAAATCCTTTTTAGACTGTAGCTGTGAATCTGTGACCGCAGGAGGGAAACGTGGCTCGTTTCACGTCTGCAGTCAGGGTGAAGAAGAACTATATTCAACAGTAGTGGTCTGGTGGTTTGTGGACTGGCTGTGATTCACAATCCAGAACCGTTGTAAACACACTGACTGGGTTTACCTATATGCTAAAGGGCTGCAAAGGATTCGTGCATTGTAATTTAGATCTTTACCGACGAGCGTGTGTTCACGTGCACATTATTGTGGACGCAGTAGACTTGTGTGTTTTTTAGAGGTGCACACACACATGCAGCTTTATGAAATGAGTGTTTTTGTGAGGTGGCTAAACAGTCATCACTTCCTGGACCTGTGATTTAAGGATCAGTGTGTGACCACGCTCGCACCGTCTGGCTGCTGTCGCTGCTCCACAGCTCCACAGCTCCTCAGCTCCTCAGCTCCTCAGCTCCTCAGCGCCTCAGCTCCACAGCTCCTCAGCTCCACAGCTCCTCAGCTCCTCAACTCCTCAGCTCCTCAGCTCCTCAGCTCCACAGCTCAACAGCCCAGCTCCACAATTCCTCAGCTCCTCAGCTCCTCAGCTGATAAGCTCCTCAGCTCCACAGCTCCACAGCTCCACAGCTCCACAGCTCCACAGCTCCACAGCTCCTCAGCTCCACAACTCCACATCTCCTCAGCTCCACAGCTCCTCAGCTCCACAGCTCCTCAGCTCCTCAACTCCTCAGCTCCTCAGCTCCACAGCTCCACATCTCCTCAGCTCCTCAGCTCCACAGCTCCACATCTCCTCAGCTCCACAGCTCCTCAGCTCCACAGCTCCTCAGCTTCTCAGCTCCACATCTCCTCAGCTCCACAGCTCCTCAGCTCCACAGCTCCTCAGCTTCTCAGCTCCTCAGCTCCTCAGCTCCACGGCTCAACAGCCCAGCTCCACAACTCCTCAGCTTCTCAGCTCCTCAGCTCCTCAGCTCCACAGCTCCTCAGCTCCACAGCTCCTCAGCTCCTCAACTCCTCAGCTCCTCAGCTCCTCAGCTCCACAGCTCAACAGCCCAGCTCCACAATTCCTCAGCTCCTCAGCTCCTCAGCTCCACAGCTCCACAGCTCCACAGCTCCTCAGCTCCTCAGCTGATAAGCTCCTCAGCTCCTCAGCTCCACAGCTCCTCAGCTCCTCAACTCCTCAGCTCCTCAGCTCCACAGCTCCTCAGCTCCTCAGCTCCACAGCTCCTCAGCTCCTCAGCTCCACAGCTCCACAGCTCCACAGCTCCACAGCTCCTCAGCTCCACAACTCCTCAGCTCCTCAGCTCCACAGCTCCACAGCTCTCTCACTGGACACATTTTCCAGTTGCTCCTCAGTGACTGGGATGTTGACAGTTTGCACCATACCAGCCCAAACCCAAACCCCTGCTCAGAAATCTGTTACACGTGCAGAGTATCAAGTCTCAGATAATAAGAAAGTCACTGGGTTAGAAATTGACCCAATTTAGGTCAATACAGCCCTGACACATGACACGTGGGACTGTTTTTAGAGAACCACTTTGTTTTTAAACCTTCTGTTGTTGTTATTTTTGTTTTATTTTATTGTTGAGTGACTTGTTCAAACTGAGAGACACAACAAGCTCAAGTTACATCTCTAACTAACTCCTTTTGATTTAAAATCTGCTCTATGAATTAAGGTGATGCAAATTGATTGTAACAGAAGTGGATTTTCTTTTGTTTATTTCCTGGAAATTAGTAAAAAAAAATCTCAATTTGAATGGAAACTTCACTTGTGAAACAGTTGATCATATCTATACTCTATATTACCTAATCCTGCACTTTCGGGAGGAACCACATCACATCCATCTGTGCAGAGATGAGAAACTAGACGGGGGCGGCTGTGCCTCAGTGGGTAGAGTGGTCATCCTTTAACCAGAGGTTGGCAGCTTGATCCCATAGATGAACTGTTTGGTCATCAAGAATAGAAAAGTACTATATAAATGTATATAAATACTTACCAATTAGACTGGTTTTGAACCTCCATCTCCAGGAGAGTCGGTCAATATCCTGTCTCCCACCTCTGGATGTTGTGTCAAAGCCGGGTCCCCAGTTGATGTGTGTTTCCTCTTGACTTGATCTTAACTCAACCTTAACCAGTCACATCTAATTAACACCCAACCTACATTCCAATGATGCTGGTGGAAAATACTTTCTACAGGAAGCAAACACTAGGCAGACTTTTCATCCCACCCTCCTGTGTGGTGGTTCAGTGCAACTATTCAAACCTTTGACTTCCAATGTCGTTGAACAATACAACAACTTAACCTGCAACTTAACCTGGTTCACACACTGGGTCAAGACTGGTGCCTCTGCTGGTTTAGTGCCTGTGACCCAGTAATTGCATGGTCACCCGAAGTGGGTCCGTTGGGACACACAGATATTTAGCGTGTAAAAACTTTAATGGATTTCTACTGTTTCTTTTCACAGCAGTGGGCAGAACACAGACGACCTCTACCTGCAACACAAGCCTTTGTAAACTTGAAGCCACACTGCAGCTCATTAAGCAGACCACACACGGAGCCAGAGGAAGCACTGAACAGAAATGGAGAGGAGAAAGAGGAGCTCTCACTTTCATATAGGAGGAACGAAATGACAATTTTTTTCCGCAATAAAAACTCATAATGTATGTGCATGACCTCCCCCCCTCCAGGGTCAAACGTGTTATCCTGTACATCTCTTATCCGCGCCGCTGTCCTCTCCCCCACAATGTTGCTGGTGAAGTGAGTTTGGTTTATTTTCTTTTTTCATGGACTTTCCATCGTGCTCCACTCCCTCGGTGGTTCCAAACTGCAATAAAAGGCTCAAAGGACATCAGAGGAGGAAAAGGAGACCTATTTGTTAGCCTAACAAAATCCCCAGTAGTTAAATAACTAGTCAACATGTGAGAAACAAGGGGGGGGGACGGGGACACTCTGCATCAGTGCTGCTGGGATGGACAAGACAAATGGTCCAACAACAGCTGCAGGGAAGTTTCTAGCCTGTGTCCATGTCTTAGCAGGAGATGGGTCGACAGTCAGCTGACCAACCTCTGACATGTGTTCAGTCAGGTTTTATGTCGTGGGAGCGTTTCTTTAATGTTCGAGGCCCAATGCAAAATATGCAAAAATACAAGAAAATAGAGTGAACAGATCAAAACAAGAGCAGAACTTTAAAAACATCAAACAAAGTCATGATAAAAGAGAGGATATTCAACTTGCTGAAATTATGGCTTCTAAATGCATGTGGGGAATGAACGATTCCCGTTGGAGTGTTTCCTGCAGCCTGTTCCATTTGGACGAGAAGCGCATGAAACTGGAAGCAGATTTCTTTCTGGGTTTGTTGTGGCTCATGGAACAATCCTGACAAATCTGTGTCCATGTGTCCTCCGACTCTGTCTCTCATCCGTCAACCAGGAGGACTTTGACTGAAACTGATGGAACTGTACCTGTTAGAGTCTATCACCTGAGACACAACAGGAAACCGCAGGATATGGATCAGATGTGGGTCCAATCATAATGTCCTCATGAGCAAGAAAACAAGAGAGAAGAACTAACCTCCACTGACACGTAGCAGAGAGTTTTATATTTAAATCCGTGGCTTCGATTCAACCCAGTTTCCCCAGGAAGTCTGTCTGTGAGGACCGATGTGCACACCAGGATTTTTCTGATCAAAGTTCAGTGCAGAAAATGAAAAGTCCTTCATGTAGCGAGGCGGATTGTGAAGCTGGGACGAACATGCAAAGTCTTTTAATCCACCACAACCACAATTTTCCCTGAACGTAATCACATGCAGTGTCCTAGAAAGCAAGAAGTCTTTAAACATTCGAATCGGGTGTAAAAAAACAAAACAACGTAATTTACAGCAAACAGTAAAGTAAAGCAATTAAAGGATAAAGCTTCCCATTTATGTTTATTTCTGTCAACATATCCTATTAAAAGACCAAAACCAAAGTGCTTAACGGCTTCTCCAGCCCGTCTGTGGCGCTCTGCCTCGAGCTCATTTGTTCCCATGAAGACGTAAATCTCTGAAGACTTGTCGTGAATTTCCTCTGAAAAACATCTGGGTGATGTAGTGTTTTTAATAAAAGCTTCTCAATCAGGAGTAAATGGTGCATTGAGGTGCTGACTCCACCCGTAGGTTTGCAGAACTTATGATTATTTAAGCAGAAGGTGGACTTGAGGTAAATGACAGTGACCATGTTCGTGTGAGTTAGGGTTTCTAATAAGAAACAGTAAAAGAGAAAGAAATAAACAATATCAGCTTTGGCCACATGAAAAATATTTCTATCTTTCCTTTCCATTCGTTTTCTCAACTTACTGTAATGAGCCTTGAACAATTTCTGTCGGATTCAGCTGGATGCACAATCCCCTGAAGTGAAGCCAAAGTGTCTTGATCTCCCCCTGGTGGCTAGACTGCATAAACCTACCTCCTCCATGTTAGTGGATGGGACATGGACCCAATTTAAAAAGTCAAATTACACGTGAAATACATTTTGATGCCAATTTCTGTCAGTTGAGTTGCTTCCTATCCCACTGATGTTTGCTTTGGTGTTCTTGAGTGACAGCTGAGACTGATTGGTCGACTGGATAAATGGGCAGGACCTCGCTACCATGGGCTCCATCCCCCGATTGAATGAGATCATCAGAAGCAAGAGGGCAGTGTTCGCATCTGGGATATTCTGGCTTCCTTTCCGAGGAGGAGGATGTGGAGACACGTCATCTATCTTTCCATCCATTCTCTGGAATTCCCAGTCCTCCTCCTCTTCCTCTCAGCTCTTCCTCTACAACAGGTCACTTGGGGTCTCCCCTGCTCTGCTCAGTGACCCACTCACCGTCCGGGTCAGCACACGGCTCTGGAGGTTAAATAGCGGCAACAGCCCACATTCATCTGCAAACACTTGGTGAAACTGGCCTTGAGCTCCTTTCTCTACTGTTCTGCCCCCCCACCCCCCTCGCGGCACTGGAAGCCGTGCCAGAGAGTCGGCTTGTAAACCATGTTGGCCTCACACCAGTTGTTTTGACTGGGAGCACTGAGGCACCGACTTATTGTGCCACACAAGGCACAGCCCTGAGCCTGGACAGCCACAGCACCGAGATCCCTCCTGCCCCCCCCTGCCCGCTGCAGACTGACCTCCTCCGGGATGGAGTTGGGAAACATTTTCCTCAGAAAAGGTGCGGTTCATCATATCAGGAGAAAAGCAGACAAACACACACAGAGCAGAGTGTATTTCTCAACAGTGTTGCATCGTTACTGTGAAGCCCACACCCATTAGGAGTCATTCGGTGCAGCTGATAGTTCTCAGAAGGAATCCAGAGCCGTATCAGGGCTGTGAATGGAAAAACAACACGTGAATCCACTCAAGGGAACAGAGTCAGTAAATATCTTGAATCAACAATCATTGGGTTTAAATGATGTGTCCCTTCACATGTTGTCGGAGCAGATTGTAACAGGAGCCATTAGTGATGTGTTTGATTCCGATGTGGGTCAGAGGAGATGACGTACAGGTTTCTGCAGGACGCTGGATGACAACATCATTTGCTTTGGTCCCGACTGAAATACCTCAACAACCCTGATGGATTTAAAACTTTAGCTCAGAACAAAGACTGTTTATAATCTCAAAGTTCATAAATCGTCCCCGGATGACTGGCTGCAGTACAGGTCATAAACGCTGCCTCCTCCTTGTAACTGGATGGAAACTATCTAATAAGCCAAAGTTAACGTGAAATGGAATTGTCTCAAAGACGGTTTCTGTCATTTCAGATATATTTGGTTTTCATATATATTTGATGCTATAAAAACAGAGTGAAATGTCACGATTGACAGACTTTAGATTAATCCTAGTGACTTTCCCTGACTTCTAACTTGTGTCGTCACATGATCAACCACAACTGGATGAACTGTAAACTGTAAACATTCAAGTTCCTCTCAGGATGAACCGTCAAAACTCTCTTCACCTCTCATCCATAAAGGTCTCATGAATCATTTTAAACATTTGTGTTGGTGTAGATAAACTGCTTTATGTGGATATGTGCTCTTGTTTCCATGTTGCACAGCGTCCTGATCCACTTCTTGCACCGACGAGCAGCTGAGAAGGAACTGTGTTCACTTGTGTGCGTCCTCGGTCTGTCTGTGTCGGACGTCTTCATGCATGCTCTCTGTATTTGTGCGTTGGGACTCCTCCAGTCAGCGGAGGCAGCAGGGTGTGTCACACCACTGCATGCTTGGGACATTAGCACGCGAACTGAAAACCCTGCCATGGTTCAGTTTCAGGCCATTTTATAATTAGATTTGAAATGTTTGTATCCTCCTCGGACACTTGAAGCTCTGCTGTTTAGCAAGAGGAGTGGGTTTGGTGGAATACGCAACATCCCAATGGCTCAGACGCACAAAAGTGCTCCAGATGGAGACGTGCGAAGACTACAGAGACGAAAACCGATCTTCCCACCAGGGCCACAAGTCGGCTGCTCTGATTAGGCCCAATTTGTTCCTAAACTATAGTACTGATTAAAGCTGCTTGACTCTGGGGTGGTTGTGACATGGGAGTGAACACTTGTGAGGTTCCAAGAATGATCTGAGACATGAGCTCGCTTGGTATTTTGTTGCTGGTGTGGTCTCAAACAAACCTTTTGCAATTCTTTTACTACCCAGATAATGATTCATTACTGTTGCAAAGCTCCACACGGTGGTTTAACAGCTTTTGGTTCCAGTAAAGGCCGGCCTGCTCGTCCTGCCAATAAACAAACAAACAGCAATTAGGCTGCTTAAAACCGAAACTGTTGGAGTCAACCAGCTCCATCATGGTGGTCTGTAAAGGAGCGATTCCTCATCACAGATATACAGAGTGCTTCAAATGACTGAACACTGCAAATGTGTCTGACGTCTTATTTCACTTGGATTTAGAATCTAGAAATGTGTTTTCACATCTGTCGAAGGAGGAAAGATTCTCTGGGTTTTAAATCTGAGTTTAAAGACGTGTTGGTACAAGGTGGTTCTGTGTCATCATCAGTCAGAAAACAGGCCAATGCCCCCAGACTCCAGACTCCAGACTCCAGCCTCCAGCCTCCAGAAGACGCCAAAACCCTGCATGTTAGTACATTTTAGCACATTTATTTACCTGTAAACAAATGAAAGAACAGAATTTGCTTCACTTAGGTACAGTAGACACTTATTAGCTATTATCCTATTAGCTGTAATACTGTGGTTGTGTCTTGAAGTTTCTACTTTCCTACATAAAGTTACTTTCAAAGAAATCACAAATAAACATATTATCCTTCATCAGTATATACCTACATTATTTCACAGGGGTCATCCAGCCATGCACTTCATTACTATAAGAAGCTTCCCCACGTTCAGCATGAAATTTAAAACTGTGACATTAACATCTGGAGCCTGCATCATAAACCAAGATGAACTTTCTTGTCTAAACTTTAAAATGAGAGATTACACTTTTTTTCTATTTAATCAGGGATATTAATGAGTTTCTAATTGTGGAGAAGGGTGTGATTTAAAGATGTTTTTAGATATGCATGATACCAGATATCACAATTAATCCACCAATTTGTGGATTTATTGTCTGTATTAAAATTCAATTCAGTTAAAACTGTCCTGTCCCTCTCAGGATGAACTGTTTCTGATTCTTTGTCGTGTTGCCTCATTATTCTGTCAAATTTCTCAAATTGATTCGAATGGAATTAATGAAACTTTAAATCCTCGGTTTAAAAGAGGTTTGTGTTTAATAACCACAGTAATAGAACTGGTTCTGTGTTCAAACTCTAGAAGCAACAGAGCTTTGTCCTGCAGCTCAAAGAACCCCCTCAGCAGACTGTGTTTACATCCTGGAGGGAAACCCCGAGCCAGCCTTAATGCAATATACTGAGCAGCTCCTGCACATGAAGGGGGCCTGACTCCTGCGGAAACCTGATCCCGCATTGGGCCCTTTAAAGGAATATGGGATGAGTCTGTTGAATGGGAGCTGTGAGTGAGGAGCGCTCCGGAGCCAGAGAAGGACCGCGGCCGAAGCGGCGGGGACACGAGCGGTGGCAGCGACGCGAGACGCTAGGAAAGCGCCGAGAACGAAATGAATGAGCGGTGAGAGGAGCGCGGAGGGAACGAGTCGACGGAGGGAAGAGGAAGTTATGAGCCGGAGTGAGACGAGTTACCGGGGAAGGTGTTCGTGAGCGGAGAGAGACGACTGAAGAGGGGGTGTGGGGGGGGAGAGACACAACACAGTCACAAGGTAAAGCAGCTTCCACTGGGGAAACCTTATCTGTGCGCCTGTGCGCTTTTACGCACGGGGTTTGATTCTTCGTAAACCGACACGCTGGAGGTTTTGTTTGTGGTCAGAAGCTCCGCAGCTGGAGCCTGGAGGTTTATTCTGAGAAATGTCTGCTGTCTGGTTGAACTCTTTTTGCTGACCCATGTTCTTTTTTTTTTTTTCTTTTTTTTTTTACGATTGCTGCTATTCCACCGAGTAGTGCGCGTCTGGCACACCTGTTGCTTGTGACCTTTTTTGGACAAATTCCAGGCCACTGCTTGGAGTATTTCTAACACTCATGTTGAAGCTTAATTATATCTATATCTTTATGTTTGTGCTACATCTGCACAATCTCCTCATCCTACCTGGAGAAACCATGATGCTGCATTAATCTGACACCTTCAGCTAAATATCTTGTGTAACACGTCCCTGAGCAGAAGATACCCATTATCCCTCACACTGAATGCACTGTATGTTTAGAGGTGTAACTTGTGCAATTCATCCCCCCTACACACGTTATCTCTGCATGCCCTGCAGACTAGTGCTGCCAGAGTTTGTGAGTGTGAATGTGTGTGTGTGTGTGTGTGTGTGTGTGTGTGTGTGTGTGTGTGTGTGTGTGTGTGTGTGTGTGTGTGTGTGTGTGTGTGTGTGTGTGTGTGTGTGTGTGTGTGTGTGTGTGTGTGTGTGTGTGTGTGTGTGTGTGTGTGTGTGTGTGTGTGTGTGTGTGTGTGTGTGTGTGTGTGTGTGTGTGTGTGTGTGAATGTGTCTGTGTGTGTGTGTGTGTGTGCAGGACAGGAGAGCTGCAGAGGTAGATGTTTACACCTCAGCACAGAGGAATGTCAGGGCCTGTGTTTAAGGCTGTGACTGATAATGAGTGTGGTCAGTTTGTTCAGGCCTGTCATTAACCTGCGCTGGGACAGAGCTGCAGGTTTGATTGCCGGCTGAAAGACGAGGAGGAGGAGGAGGAGGAAGAAAGGATGTAGGTGGGGAGGAGAAGGAGGGTAGGAGGGGACGAGGAAGGAGGGTGGGAAAGGTGCTGCAGGAGGAGAGGGAGGATGGAAAGTGAGAAGTGTTTGGAGGAGGAGAGGTGAGGCGGGAGGAGTAGGACAAGATGGAAGATAAAGCAGGAGGGTGGAGATTAGGATGAGATGTATTCATGATGTTAGAATGCAGGCTGAAGATTTGCATTGGTCTCTACAGTTTTTTTAAAGTCTGATCTCAGTAACTTCTCGGTTGAAACGACCCTTTGAGTGAATTATTGTAAGATAACCCCGGGACAAAAGCTTTTTATTCATGACGACTTAATTTCCCTTCGGGGATGAATAAAGTAATCTATCTATCTATCTATGGAGTTTGAAAACATTCCCCTTCTGCACCGATTGACACAAACTTCTGTTTCCTGAGGTCAAAGGTTAAGAAATGTGAAGCTGCACTTCTTTATGTATAGGAATAGATCCCAGCTGCGGTTGTAAAGTGGCACCAGAAATAGCAAGGCACTCATTTAACCTAAAGTGTGAGGCCTGATTGCCGGATGGGAGTCAGCAGAGGTTTGTTGAACACGCTGGGAGCAGATAAAGGAACATTTAACGCAGCCACACTTGACTCCTCAGGCTCTCGGGGTGATTTGTCTTCGCCTCCTTTCCGTACGCGAGGAGATCTGCCACGCTGACACGAATCTGCAGCGACTGACCCAGATTTCACACACACGCTCCTGTGCTGTCTGACGGGAGGCTTTTATTTGAGGGGTTGGAGGTTGGTGCCAAAAGTGGGGAAGCCAAGTTGGACCTTCAGCAGAGACAACAACAGTGGGGATTTGAAATGTCTGGTCGGGATGATATCACTGAACCACCTAATCACTTACATCACCACAGCTGCATGCTCAGCAGTGTGTCAGTACGTGTGTGTGTGTGTGTGTGTGTGTGTGTGTGTGTGTGTGTGTGTGTGTGTGTGTGCACGAGTCTGTTTCCAATCTATGTCTGTGTGTATATCCATCTGTCGGCCTGTGCTCTTGTAAGCAAGCGGCGAAGAGTTACGGCTGGTGTTCGAATATGTGGTGATTAAGGGAGTGCGAGTCAATGGAAGGGCCGACTCGAGACGTGCACACGTGCGCCCCCCCCACCCCCCCCCCCCAATCCTTTAACCGAGCGAGAGTCGTCCAAAGCAGCTTTGTTACGATCCGTGATATCTCCACACGCCTGGAAATCAAATCTCACTCGGTGTGAGACTGATGCAGGATCCATGTCGGTGGAGCTGCAGGAGCCGTTCTGCTGGGATCTCTGCGGCGGTGTTTCCATCCTGTGGTCCTCCCCAGAGTTTGCTCTGGCCCCGGCTGCGTGAAAGCGCCTGCAGTGCGATTGGAAGCGCCCAGGACCTTCGTGCCTCATGCAGCCAGGAGAGGAGTCACCATTACAGGCTTCAGCTCTCACATGCACCACCCCCCCTCCAGCCTGTCTAGCTGTGGGTGGCCTGACTGTTACCAAACATGCAGCCACCATGCCCCACAGATCCTGCAATTTTCTTTCTGCCCTCCCTTCCCACCTGAATGATTTCAACATTGGCCACACAATCAAGATACAGCGGAGGAGACCAGTATTTATCAGAACATTTAGAGCAGGGATCCAGTGGAAAATGGCTTCTGTGTTTCTGTAAAACATCCCAAGATGTAGGGTTACACACACACACACACACACCCACACACACACACACACCCACATACACACCGGGCAAATGGCCTCATTCTCGACAGGATGTTTTTTTGGGGCAGATTTTATTCTCGCCCACACGGACGCAGTGAGCTGAGAGGAGATCTCTCTCACCTTTGATTGCCCTCACTCCTCGTCCTGCTCAGTAGAATGTTTAACTTTAAACTTTACACTTTGCTGGCCCCGGTTGGCATGAGCGCTAACATACCCCCCCTGTGTCCAACAGGCAGGGAGCGCTGGAGGAATCGTTCCGGGGAGAGATTAGCGTGGCAGTGCTGAGAGTGTCTCACCAGCAAAAGGCTTGTTTACATCCAGCTGTTTCAGCTCCTGGAGGCGGGCCTGGCCTCCTCTGTCCTGGCTTGCCCCGGTGCGGCCCAGCAGGCCTCGTTCAAACCGGCTGACTTTCCCTTCTTCCCCACGCCAGCGTCCGGCTCTAATTGTGACCCTCATCCGCTCCCGTCTGCCCCGGAGAGAGAAGCGCTCGTCAGAGTTTGGACCTTGACTTGTCCGGCCTGGGCACAGCGGTCGGCTGGCAAAACCTCCACATGCTCGACTTCTGTAATTTGTTTGCTAGGCCTGTATTTATGAGCATGCTAATTGCAGGGAGCGCCATGGTGCAGTTATAGCTGCTGGACTTTGAACGTCTGCAGTTCTGCTGACGGCGTCTGGCTGCACTTTGAGGCTGTCTGTCTTTCTGTTTCAATACTTTGTGTTTCTAGCTTCCTTGAACCTCACTCGCTTTCGTTTTTCAGTCACTAATACGCTTTAATCTCACATCTCAGCATCGTCCCTTAGCTCTCAAGTTATGATCCTGGATCTGATTGTGATGGGGGATTCTTTTCACTTTCATGTCTTGATGATCAGGAGTTTGAAACCACCCAGTCGGGCCTTAACCTTTGTGAATGAGGGTCCTCTCCGAGAAAAAGAGGCACGAGTCGCTCCTCCTCAGGTAAAAATAACTTCAGCACCCCAGTTTCCCACATTCAGCGCTCAGCCCATTCATTCTCACACATTCTTTCCTCCTTTCTTTGCCGAGGCGAGCTGACACCCCCCCACCCTTTCTCGCTGTGATGGGACTGTCATGCAGAAAGACACCATTGTGCCGCGCAGGATCCCGTTTCACTCCTGCCTTGTAATTAAGAAGGGATTGCATGGCTAGGGAGTTGTGGACGGGGGTGGTGGTGGTGCGGGGGGGTGGGAGGGGGGGGGATTGGGTTAGTAGGTAATTTGGCTAAAAAGCAGAGCACTGACCTGCTTTGTAGCTGCCAGGCCTGGGAGCCGGCACGCATGAACCCAACTCCCCCACTGACACAGAGCCTGCCTGCTGAGTTTTTGTTCAGTGTGTGTGGGCGTGCAAGAGAGGGAGAGAGAGAGAGAGAGAGAGACAGAGAGAGAGCCCGAGAACTAAAATGAAATAAAGTTTCAGGCTGCAGTGTTCTGTCCGAGCCGAATGTTTGTGTGTTTGTGTTTTCAATCTGTGTTCATGCAACGTGCTTCTCTGTGGTTAATGCGTCACAGAACAAAGAACAAAAGTGAGAGGAAGAATTCATTAAACCGTGAACTCATCATTAGTGTTTGCTTTACTCACATTTCCTCAGTGAATCATGGGAAGTGTGGTCAGAGAGGAGGTTAAATCACTTGTCCTGTAAATGAAAACAGAAGTGGCACCATTAGCGTCAGTCTCATTTGCCGCCTTATCCTCTTTACATCAAAGATAATACATTACACTGTAGGCCTGGAGTTCTTATTTGGCTTTTCTTTGTTTTCCCTTGTGGTTCAGTCCAGTCTGAGTCCAGAGGCAGAGCTCTGAACCGGCACCATGGCCGACGTGCTGGGCAGCGGCGGGTCCGGAGCCATCGGAGCGACCAGCGTGGACTGGCAGAAGCGCTGCATCGCTCTGGAGATGCAGCTGCTGAGGTTCCGGCTTCAGGCGGGGAAGATCCGAGAGCTGCTGGCGGAGAAGGTAAGAGAGAAAAGCATCATGGGAAACTTAGTGAACCCGGTTTGCACGTGGAGATTGTGTCTGAAATCGCTCATTCATTGAAATCACTCATTCAATCATTGGAGTCCCACAGCTTCACATCTGTTGACATTGAATTAGCAGAAAGAAATGTTCACACCATAGATTTGACTTTTGAGGGAACTCCATATCAGAGCTGCTTCAATAATTTGAACACAACATACAAACATTTATTGGCTTTAGTGTTCTCCATTTGGAATTCACTTCGATTTAACCAACTGCAAAGTGAAAGAAATCGAATGTGATAAAAAATAAGATGTCAGTTCGAATGTATTGATAAGAACTGATTTTCAGTTTCTACTTATTAGAAATCCATCATCTGTCGACACGTTCTACTCCTTAAAATTTAAGGTCTCTTAAATAATTCAACCCTGTTTTTTCTTTTCATTTTAACGTTGATTTAACCTTTAAATTTTTGAAAATTCTTTAGTTTGAACATCTTTTCTTGCTGCATTGGATGCTATGAACATGGAAATAGTACGGTGGCCCTGAAGGGTAAAACACTAGAGCAGATTAAAAAAGCAAGTTTTATTTAAATTTTTTATTTGCTTCATGGATACTTGTACATCATATACCACTATGCAATTTAGAGTTTAACTTGTCGCGCAGCTTTCATCTATAAAAACCCTGCATGCCGCCTGACGCTCTGACTCATGAGCAGATGTCACTGACCCGTCACCATCCTCTCCTCTCCCTGGCAGCGTGTTGAACTGTTTTCTGCAGCAGGAAACAATTAAAGCAAGTGAATTGGTTAGAAATGCACGTGTGGGTGACTGTGTGTTTGTGTGTGTGTGCGTAGGGACACTCGAGATTACTCTGCGTGTTTGGTAAACATTCGGTCCAGTCACTCTGTGTCATCGGACGTTGGTCGTCACTTCAGCCAAAATGAATATTTAAGGTTGGACTCATCACTTCTGGTGCTTCCCCTCACGTTGGGGGAATAACCGCAAGCAGCCGGCCAAACGCTTGTAAAGCCGTGGCTGCTGCAAAGAAGCCCGACTACCAGACACTCTGGAAAGGAATCAACTGTCATCGGGAAACTCGGTCCAGTTCGGGAAGATTTGTTGGTGAAGGAGTGGAAATGTTTGGATTAGAGGACGCTAGGATCGAGTTCAGTAGCAGAGAAACTTGAAGTTGCTTTTTTCTTTGAGGCTTCACAAGTGGCCGTTGCTGCTCTTGTTTGAAGTGTCACAGCGGTTCACGTTCTGTCTCGTCTCTGATTCTGGATCAGGCGAGTGGTTCATTCAGTCTGTCAGCAGGATGTTTACAGTACACACATGACCCGGTGGCTGATAAGAGCTGGACGGCTCCCTGCTGTGTCTTCTGTCAGGTTCTGTCAGACCCCCTGCTCCTTGGAGAGCGTCTGTGAAGTGCACACACACACACACACACACACACACACACACACATTTCTGAAAATGTAAAACTGATGAAGTTAGAGAAACATCTGCACTTCTACGTTTTATTTTAAAGAAAACGTAGAAGTGGCCCCATCTTAATTTGAAAAGTCTGGGGCTACATTTGAGTCTTGACTTGAGAAACGTTTAGAGACGGCGATGCATTCACTTCCTGATTGGTTCTCATCAATCACGACCACCAGCGGTGAATGCAAAGCGTAGCTTACACGTTTATATAGGATGGACACATGATGGATTATCTGAAATTGATTTACGTGATGTCATTCTGAATGAAGGAAATGAAACGTGTCTAATTATCAGGCTAATGAACCAGTGGAATTCAGTTTGTTTTTGGCTCAGACCCACAGAAAACCATTCTGGTGATAAATGATGCTACTGGTGCATGAAATATGTATCAAGCTAAAAAATAGTCGTCCCCCCCCCTCCCTACACGGCGCCATACTTACGCCGCCTCCAATGTTTATACCTGTGAGCTCTTTTTAAATGTTTTTACCCTCAGTGTGGATAAAGTATCCAGTAAGAAAAACCTCTGGTAATGCCACGTTTATGATTGTCCCTTAACTTCTAATGCAGCAGTTCTTCCTTATTAAAAAGTGTCTGGTCACATTTACACAAACACACACGATCTGCACACACGATGTGCACACACTGTTAATGACACATTATTACAGATCATACATAATATTTACGGTTAAATGTTCTTTTTGGCCACGATGCCAAGAATAGGAGAAGCATTTCTCTTCTGATTGTTCTGTCACTTTCTCTTTCCCTCGGTCTCTCACACACACGTTCACACACTTCCACGCACACACACTAAGCGCTGAGCCGAGCCGGGTTTAAGTGGAGGCCCGTGCTGCTGCTGCTGCTGAGTGTGTTTTTCTGAGGTCTTTTTGGGTGTGTGTGTGTGTCTGTGTGTGAGTGTGTGTGAGAGGGGGGGAGGCTGGTGCTGCTGAGTGACTACCATTCCGTCATGTTATTGCTGTTTGGAAAGACTGCTTCACACTCCTCATCCCCTCTCTTGCCAAGTTAGGAGTGTTTTACGCATTGACCCACTTTGGTATGGAAAAACATGAAGCAGAAAGAAGCTGATGTGGTTGCCTGTGACATGGCGTTTATCTCCAGAGGCTGCGAGTGGAGGAGAGAGAGAGAGAGAGAGAGAGAGAGAGAGAGAGAGAGAGAGAGAGAGAGAGAGAGAGAGAGAGAGAGAGAGAGAGAGAGAGAGAGAGAGAGAGAGAGAGAGAGAGAGAGAGAGAGAGAGAGAGAGAGAGAGAGAGAGAGAGAGAGAGAGAGAGAGAGAGAGAGAGAGAGGAGAGAGAGAGAGAGAGAGAGAGAGAGAGAGAGAGAGAGAGAGAGAGAGAGAGAGAGAGAGAGAGAGAGAGAGAGAGAGAGAGAGAGAGCAGGAGATGCCCTGTTTGCCTTGTGTGGAGTGAAACAGGACGATTACTCCATTTAAAGAATTAGTTTGTGTTTTCACTGTGGATTGGGAAAGTGTAGCGGCAGCTGTCAGTTGTCGGCTTCTCATAAAAACCCGAAACGTAACAGGAAAGAAAAATGACTGGTTTTGGTTTTGGCAGAGACGAGAGACGCAACTTTGCAGTTTTGAAAAGGGCTGAAGGTTTCCATCTGTTGACGTTACAAATTGAAAGTTTGAGTTTTCTGGTTGGATTTGATCGACTTGGAGAGATTAGTAGAGACCATAAACTGTGTATTAAGAGAAACATGACCGCTCCACCCGAAAGTGAAGCTGTGGTGTAAAGTCGTGAACTCCATCCCCTCCATGTTACCAGACGGGACATGGACCAAACTAAATACATTTGTGGTTATCACCCTGAAGTTTGACCTGTAGGTGGCAACAGAAACAAAGTCTTGGGGTAAGTGTATTTAGCAGGATTCATCCTCTGGGGACCATGAAAGACGAAATGAAATTGTCCCTTAGTTGTTGAGATATTTTTGTTCTGACTGAAAGTGGTTGACTTGGAGCAGAATGCCGCCATAGTGCCATCATGGCTAAAAACGATAATTTTAGGATATATAAAAAGCTTAAATAACACTGCACCAGACTCCATGAACCACACAGACAAGATAATAATATATTTACAGTAGCAGCTACTCAGCTAATATCAGCCAGTATCTTCAACAGATAAAAAACAGTAAACAACATGTTCCCAGAGAAGAGCTTCCCAGAGATGAGAATGGTTTGAAATCCTCGTCGAGACAGTCGGGATTCAGAGCTTTGTGTGGAATTAAATTCAGAATCTTTGGTCTAGATGTTAATTTACTTTGCCCAGAATCTAGAAGAAACATATTCAGAGGAATTTTTAAATTGGAAGGTATTCCCAGTTCAAGGTTTCCTTTCTCATTACTCAGCTAATTTGATATTGGACAAATTAGATGAATCTCTTCCATGAGCCTCACGTGGCCCGAGGAGCAAAACACAGTAATTTGACTCAGGCCAGCAAGTCAGTTTGAGTCAGGGAGGAGAAACTGCAGAGATCAGCGGCTTCAAGTTTCTGCTTCTAAATATTTATTTTTTTCGTGATGGGATTTGTCTGGATCAGCTTCTTTTTAGTGGCTCAAGTGCTGAAGTCTGTGTTTGATGCTTTCAGGCCTTCTGGCTTTTACATGAAAGAGACGGCTTCTTGAAAATGTCCACCTCCTTTCTCTAATGATTAAAATACCATTTAATAGATAATCATGGAGTTGTAGGGATGTCACTCCATGTGTGTAGACATGCCTTGATTTCACGCTTTCATTTTCTCTTTCATTCATCTGTTCTTACTCTCCTCTTTAGACCAGTGGTTTCAACATGTAATGATTGAACTGGACTCATTACTAACCATCAGACTGAGCCGTTAATGATTAAAGTCTAGAGGCAGGTGGAGAACTCAGTGACACCAGGTTTGGATTTCTCCTCTTTTATTTGCTCTACTTTTTCAAATGATACCCTCTGTGACTTATGTGTACAAATTGGATTAAAAAGTAAGCCCTGACATTCATATTTGACTAGAAATGGTATTCTTTATACCAAGTTTTTAATTTTTGGGTGAATTAACCCTTTAATTTATGACTTTAGGCCTCACTCATTGTACAGACACACCCTCCCTTTTCAGACAGCGTTGGTGAACTCACACTTTAGAAATGAAGAGACCCCCTCCTCCACCTCCTGACCTCTAACTTGGCCTCTGATTGGCTTGTGGCAGCTTGACGGCTTCTTCTGATGACCGCTTCTTTCACATGTGTTCAACTCTGTGACCTCTGAGGAGCTTTAAACTCTCCTAAAGTGCTCGCCGGCCAGTTCCCCTTCTTCTTCTCCCCTGCACGGAGAACAAATGCTGTTTGCTCTTCTCCGGCTCAAACCCGGTAAAACCTTTGACTCACAACAGAAGCTTTTGACCTCGAGGTGAGGAGTCATCCAACCACTAACCATCCGCCTCCGCCCCACGCCTCCCCCTGCAGATGTGCTCTGGATTTACTGGGTGTTAGTCTGGCTGCGAGGAAGTATTCAAATATTGTGAGTGGTGGATTCTGGGAATGAGGGGTTCCTTCATGGTGGTGATGAGAAGGCCGAGGGGAAGACAAAGGAACAAAGATGACGGCTGGAATTCAAATTCGTCTCCCAAGCAGATTGGATCCATTAGTATGTTTGCTCTGCTTTCAGCTGGGTCACTGAACTCGGAGGAAAGGGCGTCCTGGAACAGTTTGGGGGTTGTTTTTTTGTGCGTTCATGAGGGAGAGGAGCTACTTGCAGGATGGGCAGTGTTTGCCTTTGGAAGCATGAACATGCATGCTTGCACAAAAGGTGACGCAAGCTTGTGCACACACACACACAAGCATTCTTCTGTCACACTGCTGTTTGAGGAGCCTCCTCCGAAGGCCTCGCCGCTGCTCCTGTGCCCCCCCCCCCCCCCCATGCAGAACATTGTTAGATTATACAGAAGAACTTTCTCGCTGAATTTCATTTTTCTTTCTTAACAACTTTTATTGAGTCTTTTTTCTTGATGAGAGCTGCTTTCCTAACGACACCACTTTTAAAACTTACCAGTACATTAGGTTTTTAAATGTCTCCCCTACAGCTATAGTGATTATTAAGGACTAAGTGTATCTAAGTGTGTGTGTGGCTCCTGGCTTGGTGGTCTGTCTGTCTAATGGTTCCTCTCCTAGCAGGTTACAGGACATGTCTTGCCACAACCTGTAGTTTTGAGGTGTGAGTGTATTAAAGTAACTGTTGTGGTGCAGCGGGGGTCCACCTTCAGCTTTTAGGAGTTAGTTCGAGCTCAGGACTTTCCCGTGGTGACCCCCCCTCACCACAGAATCCCACAATACAGAGATGGACTGAACCATGTGTAAAGCCATGGTAACCTGTTGTGTGTCTGTCACAGATGCTGGAGCTGGAGCAGAGGGTGACGGAGTCCGACCAGCGAGCTGAGAGCGCTGAGAAACAGGTAGAGGAGCAGTTCTCATCCTTCTGAACACAAACTGATGGAATGTTACTTTTACTTACTGTTTCAGGACTTTTAGTCTGTTTAATATGTATCTCATGTCAGGATGGGCATTGCAAACGAGGCTGTAAGTTCTTTTATATGTGGCATTTGTTAATAGGATACTTGTCCCTATACAAACAACCCTTAGATAAATATGTACACTAATTAAATGATGATTAGACTGTTAAAACTTGGGGTTGTTTTCACAGTTAAAGCCATAATAATTTGTTGCAGGATCGAGATCTGTGTTAGGCAGAAAGTAGATTTTTACTTTATGTTTTTTTCAGATGTCATTAATTACTTTGGTTACTAAAAGTTTATTATCAATGCATTGTGATCCAAACGTTATTGAAAGCACTAATGCACATTTAACAATCTCAACTCAAAACTCAAAGTCCACTTTTTGGGTTTTTCCGGAGCTTTCAGCTGAATCTCACAGTTTGTGTTTGATTTCGATAATCTGCTGTGAAAACTATGATTTCTGGTGGAAAGCTTCGAAAATGACATTATATTAATCCTGAGTTAATTTGGTTTTCTTAAAACTTTAGGAATAAACTTTGTGCTCGACACTGACGTAGCTGTTGTGTGATGCATTACATCATATAATAAATCAGATTTTGTTTCGGTGTTAACCTCTAATTATTCAGTTTTTGATGTGACTCAGCAAAAGGAGAGTTTGGTTTTCGGATTGGGAAACCTCATACGTATCCCATTCACTCTGTGTGTCACAGTGTTTAATCTGAGATTTGCTGTCACCACTGGTTGTTCCAGGAGTTTACTGTAGATGGTAATTTAATCCTGCCCTTTGTTCAAGAGAAAAATACCTAAAGACGTAGAAAGCTTTTATGTTCTTGTTGCAGCTGGTAGAAAGTATCCTCCATGTTTTCTTCTTGGCTTCGTCTGCCGCCCATCAACATTTAATGAACCGTGCAAATCGGAGCTGCCTTTTTGGCCGTGCTCGTGCCTTCACTCCTCGAATTGTTCTTTTCAGATACATGTCATGGAGGAGAAGCTGAAGTCTGCGAACATACAAACCAGTGAATCGGAGAGCTCGCTGTACAGAAAGTACCAAGAGCTGACCGGTCAGGTTCAGCAGAAAGATGCTGCGATAAAGAGATTAGAGATGCAGCTGGAAAAACAGGTATGGACGGAACCATCTGAAAAAGAGACAGAAATGTCCATCTATGTCCATGAAATGTAGGTTGAAGTGATGGTTTCTCTGACTGCAGATCATAGTCAGAGCCCAGGAGGCAAAAGTGATTGAGGAAAAGGCTGCAAAGATTAAGGACTGGGTCACCTTCAAGCTGAGAGAGGTAAGCTCACACATGTACAGATACACCCTGAGCCTCTGGGGAAAGCCACTGACTCACTGTGGAAACAAGGGATGCCTATGATTAAAAGTGTGATATATACAGCTTACACTTTATTTGAAATGTTTTGGGGGATAAAAAAAAAGCAAATTTATGGATGAAAACCTGTGCATCTTTGAAATCAAGCAATTTTAAGAGTAATTCCCATGTTATAGTATAAATATTGACCTCGTTGCAGATGGAGCAGGAGAACCAGCAGCTGAAAATGTCCAACTTGAAGCAGACAGAGCAGATCATGTTGCTGCAGGTCAAACTTCAATGTGAGTACTGCTGCTGCCTGAAGGAGACAGATCTGCTCATATTCAGGTCCATACGTTTGATTTGTGTTGTTACTTAAAAAAGGTTAACGTGCTTTAATGTTAAGGAAACTTTCATCATACTGTCCTTTGCTGCAGCTCCTCTTTTTAGCCTCTGTCTGAAACACATGGTTTTAGCTCCTGTCTCTGTAAGTGTGTAAACAAGTACAGAATCAATCAGATGAATTACTGATAGATTACATGTGTTGTGTTTCCTCCAGCTCTCTTAGAGAAACCTGCGTTCTCAGGATCTCCGGCCACCTCCCCTGTGATGGACACCCACCTGGTGCCCAGCAGCCCTCTGTTTCCTCCCAGCTGCCCTGGCACGCCACCGGCCCTGGAGGACGGCTGGAGACAGACGGGTCCTCGTGGGCCCGCTTCTAACAGCAAGATGTCCTCAACAGGTGTGGTGCCTTCAGTTTATTTCATCCTGGGGTGGGTGACAGGAAGCTTTTGTAGCAATAACTCAAACTGGTATGAGACCTTGACAGGAGAGGAACCAGTAGTGATTGAAGGAACTTGAGTCTAAACAGTATTTTCAAAATCTTGTTCTGTTCATTTGTGATAAGGGTGGGGAATTTAATTTAGATTTTTAATGCTATTATAGTTATGGTGAATAATACAAAAGACAAGGTATATATGGTATATTTAGTCATTTATCTACGAGTGTTCAACAGGGATTTTCAGTTAGATGTTTATTTAACACAATGTTTTCTTTCCTCTCCTCTAGATGTGAAACGGCCTCTGGAGCAGCTCAGTGCAGGGATCTGTCTCGGGGACCTTTCGGCCCATGATGCTCTCTCTCAGGGTCGGGGCAGGGAGGGGCCCAGCAGCCCTGTTTCCATCAATAGACCAGAGCTCCCAGTGTCCTCTGAGGGTCCGCCTGGATGCTCAGACAGAGACAACTCCTCCGACGAGCTCAACAGCAAGTTCCGCTCTCAGTGTCTTCACTCGTCCTCGTCCTCGTCGTCTTCCTCCTCAGCTTACGAGATGGCCCACGGACCGAGCTCCCTGGAGTCGTCCCTCGGGATAACGCCCAAAAGTCCACTTCTGTCACGCTCCCCGTCCACCAATAACCCCTTCCCCAATCCCCCCCAGCCGCTGGTCCACCTGTCGGGCACCAGCATGACGTTACCCAAAGTACGAACTCCGCTCACCCCCAGAGACAGCATCCAGCTGGTGAAGAAGCACTACAGCCAGCCGCAGCCCAGCCTGGACCGACTGCACCACCTCAACGTCAGCATCGACATCATGACCCCGTCCTCCACCTCCTCCACTCTAAAGAGCAGCGGCGCCAGCACCTCGCCCTTCTCTCAGGTGGTGGAGGAAACGGACATAGACGACGGGCTCCCTGAGAGCATGGACGGCGTGGTGGAGGGGTCGGGATCAGAGGAGTCCTGCCGGGATGGAGTCTCCTTCGTGGGGCTGGCGGAGGAGCTGGAAATTCTCAAGCCGCCAACACCTCCTCTACATCGCTTCCCTTCATGGGTAAGAGAGATCAGTCCTATTAATTCAACTTCTGCATTTTTACTGTATTTAGCAGTTCATTCTGATTTATGTCTGTTTGTTTCACTCACTGCTAAAAGCTAAGAAACCACAAGAGATTAAATGAGTAGTGTTACATTTTGGAAGTGAAGTGTATTTGCTTTCTGAGACAATGTCTGACTGTTCTGCTGCAGGAGAGTCGTATCTATGCTGTGGCGAAGTCAGGAATGAGAGTTTCAGAGGCCAGTCCTGGAGCCAGGGGCCCCGGACGAGGTGAGCCCCCTGCAGCCAGAAACAAGAAACTACACAATCCACTACACTTTGTTACTTCTGAGACTCCGGTGAAGCCTTCAAAACCTGGTTCTGCTTTCTGCAGTGGAGGGAGGAAGACTTTGCTGAGTGTGTGCTCCTCCATCTGTAACTGTGTGTGTCTGTGTGTGTGTCAGAGCCTGGGTGGTGTAGCTTGCGGTGTGGGAGATGAGTCAGTGCTGTGAAGGCACATGTCATTCAGCTGATGCTTAAGCTGCTGTGGGGGGGGGAAGTGTGGTCGGCGTGGATCTGTCATTCCTGCCTTTTGATGTCACTTCCTCTGGCTCGAGGCCCCACACACCTGTGCAGATGTGAGCTATTTACAGAGCTGAGGAACAAAATGGGAGGGCGGATGGTTTCAGACGCTGCTTTTTAATCAGCCACAATGAAAGGATGAGGTCTGGGGGTAATTACCGGCGTGCGCTCGGTCCCGACATCATCCATTTTGTCAGGCTGCCGACAGCGAGGGGTTGACAGCTCCCTGACGATTGAGTTTCCAGGTTCTGCCAGGTACACGGAGCCGGCTGCCAAAAGGCTGATGTGGATGAAGTTAGAGCTTGTTCAGCTCAAACGGCTTCCTCTCATGTTTGGGCCTCGAGCTGCCTCGGCCTCAAAGCACCAACTGTAAATACCACAGACAAGTTGTACTTAGACTTTTTTTTTTCCACCATCAGTTACTTCAAAAGCTTTTGTGCTGTGTCAAATACGCATGTAATAAAAAGCACCTTTGTTCGGTTCCACATGCAGCTGCAGCCTGATCTGTGTGACGATAGACTGTAAATAAAGATGGATGACGCGCCTGCACTTTCTTTCACTGTGCAAAAAAGAAACCTAAATTATCCTGGATACGTCAAACTTGACGTTTCACCCAGTTTTAAAACCATGAAATAATGAATTAAAACCAAAGTAACCAGAAGAAAATACCAGAGTGATAAGACTTACCTCTCACGATAGAAATCCTGTTTGGAAAAATATAGTTGGCGTTTACTTTGACTCTTTGGTTTGGTCCATATTCCGTCCACTAACATGGAGAAGACAGGGTATACTGCAGCCATCCACCAGGGGAGCTTTCATGTCACTTTTTATACTGATTATAACCAGCGGTTGACTTTAATGATATAAGTGAACTTTTTATTTCAGGGATTGCAAATTCAGACACAATGTAGCGTTTAGCATTTTTCAGTAAATACCACTTGTGGCCACAGAGGCCGCTGTTTTGCTTAAAGCATTAACCTGTGCAATGCTCATAATTTGGAATAACTGTTTTCCTGTTTATGTTACAGGATCCAACTTACCCCAGTATCCAGCGGCAGGTCCGTTCACCCAGTTGATCTATAAGAATATTAATGTTCCAGTCTACACCACACTGAAAGGGGTGAGTGGAATGTTCTTTCTCACTGAGGGTTGAGTGTGGGGCCCGATCTGTGCTTTTAAGACCTAACAGTCTGTGTTTAACACTGCTTCTTCACTTGCGTGTTCCAGAAAGCCACTCAGATCAGCAGTGTACCTCTACCGGATGACGACTCCGGGTCAGAGGACGACAGCAGCTCTCTGGCCAGTTTACGGACGTCCATCCTGAGCCCAGAGAGGAAGGGCAGCGTCCCCGGCAGCCCACGTGCCGTCAAGAGAGGTGACAACTGAGATTCAATGCAGTCAGCGTTATAAAAAACATTTGCCTTCACAATGCCAACCTTCCAAGAACTCGTCTTTTGTCAGAACTTGTCGACAAGAGAAGTTTTTGATCTAGGAGTTTAACAAAACTACAGTTTGACAGCTAAACATAGACTCTTGATAATAAATAGCAAGTAAACCATTCTGCCCCCAAATGCATCACACAGACCCAGAGAAACTCAGTATAAGTTCCATTTTCTCCCTGCTCAGCACAACAGTATGCAATTACCAGATGCTCTACTGTGAGTAAGGGAAGTACCAGGACACACTGGAAATGATTAATTGGAGAAAAAGTAGATGATGCAGTTCAAGGGAATGTGAAGTACACACGGTAACCTTCAGCGACGGCAGATATTCAACTCTGAAAACCACGTACAGTAACTGCTGGAATGCATCTAACATCACACAGCGTTGTGTAAGAGGCTGGATTTTCAATTTACGAGCCTTGTGTCTTCTACCGCCTGTTGCGTGCTGGCTCTCAATCAAGATGTGTATAATTTATTTCCTGTGCCTTTTTCTTCCCCCCTCAGCCTCCTCCAGCACTTTTTTCCTTGTTGTAATATAATAATCTTCTCTTCACGAAGGCGTGTCCATGTCCTCCATAAGCTCGGAGAGCGACTACGCCATTCCCCCTGACGCCTACTCCCTGGACAGTGATTACTCAGAACCAGAACACAAAGTCCAGCGGACCTCGTCCTACTCCTGTGAAAGCACCGGGCCTGTGAGTACAGACGCTGCCTGAAAAACCTGAGAATAGTTTTGTGTTGAATATAACATATTGTTTCTATGAGTAACCTATAGATATATATATATATATATATATATTACTCATAGGTGCTTTAATGCTATGACATGTGATGCTTTTTAAGTGTTCAGTTGTGCTGCACCAAGTTACTCACACTCTTAAATATCAGTCCCCCCTTTTTTTTTATCAAGATCCATTAATTATCCCTCGTGAAAATGTTGAATAACGTCATATCTCAAATTCCTGGATCTGCCCCCTGATCCTGATCTGCACCTACATTCAATTGAATGGGTTCTTATCTGAACCATGCAATACAATCAGCATGTATTTAAACTCTGAGAATGTCCTACTCAGCTGCCATAGTTGTCACACTTTACATTATAATAAATGTTTTGCTACGTTTAGTTTGAGTTGAAGCCGCCCTGGTAAAATGTGTCTGTGCCCCGTGTGTCTGTAGGAGATGCTGGAGAAGTCGGGCTACCTGCTGAAGATGGGCAGTCAGGTGAAAGCCTGGAAGCGTCGCTGGTTCATCCTCAGGAATGGGGAGATCCTCTACTACAAATCTCCTGTGAGTGTTTCAGCTGTGAGCCGGCCTGCCTGCCTCCTTCTAGGGTTTGACTGTCTCCACAGAAAACATTGCAGGAATATTTCCGCCCCTCGGCCTGGGGGTCAACTCAAGTATCATCCCTAGAACCACGTTAACACCTGGTCACCAGCTACCCACCATGCATCTTAATGCGTCTCTGATCACCGCAGGTTGTACGTTCTGTTGAGATTTTGGACAGAAATGAAACCTTCTTTGTGTGTTAATGTGTTTTCAGAGTGACGTGATCAGGAAACCTCAGGGTCAGATCGAACTTAACTCATTCTGCAGTATAGTTCGTGGAGAAGGTGCACAGACATTTCAAGTAAGTGGAAAAAACAAACTGTGTCTCGTTCTAACTTTATCCTACAAGATCTGCAAAGAAGTGAAATGGTAGTTTAATATTTACAGATCTTTACTACTATTTGAAAACGAGTGTGGTATTATAGAAACTAGTCACACACAGCTGTGCACATTATAGAGCTGCATCACTGCAGAGCTTTACTGCTGCATACCAGAGGAGCAGCTCAAGATGACATCAGGTGTAGCATTGGACTGGAATGTTTTCCCGGCTCTTTGGAAGCTGATTCTGATCTCCTCTGACATCATGATGCTATCTCAGTCGGCCTGGCTGAGTATTTTTCCCATAATTCTGCCTTTTTCGTCTAATCAGTTGATTACGGAGAAGAAGACCTTCTATCTGACTGCGGACTCACCCAACATCCTGGAGGAGTGGATCAGGGTCCTGCAGAACATTCTCAAGGTCCAGGCCAGCAGCCCAGTTCCTGTGGAGACCACCACCAAGCCCACTTCGAGAGGTTGGCTCACAAAGGTCAGGACCTTTCACCCAGAATGTGATATTTAAACTTCTTCAAATCTCAATGGAATAGTTTGACATTTCAGTAAATTAGCTTATTTGCTAACTTATCGAGTTTAATGAGAACAACAGTTGTGTCTTCTCAGCTAAATGTGCATGTAGAGACAGGAGCAGTTTTTTTAACTCTGTTTTTGTGCAAATTTAAATAAACTAGATATTGTTGTTGGGGAACTTTAGAGGTAGATTTAGTTACCTTTGAATAGAACCAGGCAGGTTTTCGGTTCCTAGTTACAAGTCTTTATTCTAACACAAACTAATTTAAGCTACTGGCTATATCTTCATATTCTAACTCATTAAAGTATTTATTTATAATAGTAAATGTTAAAGATTTTATAATTATTATGATTTTAATTATTATTATTAATACTAGTAGTACTGCAGCAAACTATTGAGTATGGGGTCATTTCTTTAATGGTAATTGATTGGGTCTGTAATGATAAGTTAATATAAGATAAGTTAATAGCACAAGTTGACATCTTAAAATTGGTTGTTAGTTGAAAGATTGTTCAGTTTAATGGCAAAGAAAATAAGTAGTTCAGACTTTAATTAAGGACATGAGAGACTTATACAGTAAAAATTTAACCTGATCAATTTAAAATGTCTTAGGTCCATTTTAACCCCTGGGCTTCAGGTCAGCCAGGCTCTCATTGAAGATGATTTTCAGGCCTATCGTCCTCTTTCAGACAGACATGGAAGTGCCTGTCACTGCGGTGGGGGCGGTGGGGGTGGGGGGGCTGACAGAGCGCTCTTCAGGCAGATTCTTCAAAACCGTTTTCGCGTTGGGACATGGCGATAAGAGCCGAGCTGCTGGAATTCCACGAGCTCTGTCTCTTTGTCTGTGGGTGAAGTCAGGACACTTAAACAGTTGACAGGTGTGTGTGATGGGTCTCTGACCGATGACTGACGGCCTCAAGCAGAGAAGATGTCCTTACGCCGACCCCCCACCCCCCCCCTCCCACAATCCTCTGCCTGCGAGTCATCTTTGATCGGCTGGTTCTGACCATGCTCGGTTCAGACAGACGCTGTTGTTCCTCTCAGCACAGTTAACCCCAGTGACCCCATTAGACAGATACACAGCTGGTTTCATGGTGAAGAGTCCCACTCTGTTTGTTTTAATTTACAGAAATCCCAATTAGAAAGTGATGTGTAATTATCATCTGTAGTTCCTGGAAGCAGCAGAGGAATCCGAGGTGCGTGGTCGGGCTGTTTTCACTCGACAGGACTCACTTGTTTCTGTTCTTTGGAAGGAGAACAGCTCCAGATTGGATTTTTAAACTGTTGCTGAAGTCACTGAAATGGCTTTTTAAATGATTTGCACACGCACGGCGCCCGCCCCCTCCAAACTCCTGGGACATCTGCTGGTCAGATGCAGAAATCTGTAATTCACTGACTAACATCTGTCAAGCTGTTTAAAAAACGATTCAACGAGCACACACGCACAAGAGAAGAAGAAGAAGAAGAAGATGAAGAAGAAGAAGAAGAAGAAGAAGAAGAAGAAAAAGAAAAATATCCAGATAGTCTTGGAAAGCTTTTCTCATTGGTGTGTCTGCTGCTCTGTCTGTTTCAGGTCAAACATGGGCACTCGAAGCTGGTGTGGTGTTCTCTGGTTGGAAAAGCCTTCTACTACTATCGCAACCAGGAGGACAAGGTTCACAAAACACCTCTTTAATTAGTTCTTATCAAGACTTATTTAAAAAAAGGATTTGTACGTACATGCTCTGTAGCGGTTTGTTTATTCAAATTGATATTTACAGGCTTTGTCTTTCTTGTTTCAGCTGCCCCTGGGTCAGCTGCAGATGCGCGAGGCGTCGGTGCAGGAGGTGGATCGCTCCTGTGATTCAGACGAGGATTATGAAGCAGGTAGTCGAGGTTTCCTCTCCTCCCACTGCACCTTGGTGGTCCAGCCCAGAGAGCAGAGCCCCACGTACCTGCTGATCGGCACCAAGCAGGAGAAGGTACAGGAGCAGAAAACTTCTTTAACAAATGCCCACTTGTTCTTTCCATGTCTGTATGTTAACAGGTATTTTACCATGCACAGGAAACGTGGTTGTATCATTTGACTGTAGCTGCCGGCAGCAGTGCAAACTTCAAGGTGGGAACGGAGTACGAGCAGCTGATTGGTAAACTCCTCGATGCAGAGGGAGACCCAGGTGAGAAACCGTTATTCTACAATTAACATGATTAACCTGTGTTCTATCATCAGTACGTCATCCCTGGTTTGTTAGTAATATTTAGTCATTTTGGTTTTGAGCTGAGAGGAGATCAGTGGAAACATCACCAGCATCTTAATGTTGGTGATGTTTCTAACCTGCGACAGACACGTAAACTTTGGGCGAAGTTTCAGGTTTCAAGTTTCAAGATTTTATTATCAAATGCACCACAATAACATTAAGCAGTCGCTGGCAATGAAATGCTTGGGTCACAGGCTCTCTTCTAGCAATGCTCAGAGTATTACAGGCAAAACTAAAAATCTCCAACTGCGTCCTTCTAATGTGGAAGGACAACTTTTTCTGTCTGGAAACATCCTTCTCTCCTTATTTAGTAAATTAGAACCAACAAGAAGAACCAGTCGAACTGATGTTGTCCAGGCTGCAGAGAGCTTCTGTTTGTTACTGTGATTATTTTAGTTTATTCAAATCCAGACTAATTTAAGACACGTGAACATAAACATGAAGCTGATGAACATTTGATCTGAGTTTGAACACTTCATGTATATTTTTAACACGAGATGCATGAACCTTTATGAGTGGATTTGAGTCTTCTCAGTAGCTTGCTCCATGTTATTGGATCCACAGAGTCTGACGGTGCTAATCCACTCTGCAGACACTGTTTACGGCTGCACCACGGCTGTGTGTGAACTTCTGTCAGCTGTTGAGTCATTAGACCTTTGAAACTCAATCTTTATGTTTGTCTCGGTGCGCATGTGTTTGTGTGGGTTTAAATATGTGTGTGTGTGTGTCTGTGTGTGTGTCTCCTCCTTTTCCCAGAATCCTTCTTGTGGAGGAGCGAGGCCTTGAGCTTCTGTAAGGAGGGCCTGCGCTCGCCTCTCACCACCCTGCCCTCTGAAGCTCTGCAGACAGAAGCTCTCAAACTTTTCAAGGTCAGCTGCTCCACCGCTCAGCCTCGTTTCCCGCTCTCACTCTCTTTTGTTCCGTCCCAATTACTTTGAACTCTCCTCTTGCTTTCATCCTCACCTCCAAATCCCGGTCTCACTCTCACCGCAAAACGTCCTCCCGCCTCCTCCAGTTTGTCCCGACCCCACAGCCACCACCTCCCCCTCAACCCCCCTCCTTTATCCGCCTCCACTGCTGGATGCGCTCCGTGGCCATTCTCTTCTTCTTCTTCTTCTCCCTCCTCCTCTAAACCAGATCAAAAGCTCAAGGACGGGGGCCCCGGCTCATTAAAAGTGTGGAAGAGAGATAATGGGCTTGATTATCTGCTCTGATGAGGCTAACCTTTCTCCTGGTTTACAGCCTGTGAGAGAGGACCCCTCTTTGAAGAGGAGACATGGGAGGTCAGGGCCTCCAGAGGGTGACAGCAATGGATATGAAAGCTGCAGGATGGGGGCGGAGAGACGGGATCAGAGCTTGTAGAAAGACGGCAGATCCTTTTCTTTTTCTAGTCTGTGGCCACTGGTGCGCCCACCCAGAAGCCCCCACGCTGCCCGACTCACGCTTCACAGCCCGCTCGGCTGCAGTGGGCCTGTGGGATTGAAGGGTGAATGGATCGGCTCTCGGTTTGAGGAGCCGGCCGTGAAAAACAGACCCGAACACATGAAAGAAAAAGGATGAATGGAGGTGACACGCGTCTCTGAGTTATTAGAGAATCTGACAGAGACGATGAAAACTGATAAATGAGTTCTTTGTTTTCAACCGTCACAGTGAATGAAAACAAAATAATGAAGCTCACATTTCTTTCTTCACACTGGAGGACTCACTGAACTCAGGCCATGATACTTTCTGTTTGTTCTGAACATCACCATCACTCACAGTTTGTTTTTAAATCACTGACATTGTTCAGCTTCCTCTCCCTGGTGTCGGTTTGCCTCCACCTGCTGGTAGCTCACTGAAGTACAGCTATCACACTGAAAAACAAAATAATAATGTAATAACAGTCTTTTTTCCTTCCTCTGCAGTCCTGTCAGCTCTTCATCAACGTGCTGGTGGAGTCTCCGTCTGTGGACTACCACACGTCGCTGGCCCAGAATGCTTTGCAAGTGTGCCTGACCCACCCGGAGCTGCAGAACGAAATGTTCTGTCAGCTCATCAGGCAGACCAACGGCCGGACGCCACACAACCACTCCCTCACGCAGGTCAGACTGGTGCCCGCTGGAGATATTAGAGATACAGACGAAGGGAACATTTATCTTTATTCAGGCTTTTAATTATTTGCAAATGAGATAGCAAAATCCAGGTTGGTTAATGTGAAGGATTGAGTTCCTGCGATCAAAATGAAAAAGCCAGTTCAGACATGGTATGAACATCCATCCTGAGTTGTCGGAGCTAAGTACAGATGCGAACGCACTCAAATCCGCCCTCAATGCTTCCTGAGGTGAGATCTGATCACAAGTGGTCACAGGAGACACATTCAGGACGTGAGCAGGTGTGAGGAGAAGAACTTATCGCTGTCCACTCGGGATCGGACCTCTTAGGACGGAGGTTGATACCAGGTCCGAGCAGAGCCTCAGTTATCCTGTGATTTTAAGTGTTTCTCCTTTTACCTCCTCCTCCTCCTCCTCCTCCTCCTCCTCCCTCTCCTCCTCCTCCTGCAGTGCTGGCAGCTGTTGTCTCTGTGTGTGGCTCTGTTCCTCCCCCAGCAACATTTCCTCTGGTACCTGAGACAGTATCTACAACGCAACGCTGACCCGAGGTGAACGAACAAACTCACTGAACCCCTTTAACAGTTTACATTTAGACTCTCTTACTCATACCACTGCCGACATCTGCTTTCTCCACACAGGAGTGAGGTGGGGAAGTACGCGGTGTACTGCCAGAGGTCTGTGGAGCGAACCCTGCAGAACGGAGAGCGGGAGGCCAAACCTTCACGTATGGAGATCGTCTCCATCCTGCTGAGGAACCCCTATCACCATTCACTGCCGTTTAGCATCCCAGTGCACTTCACCAACAACACCTACCAGGTAGCTCCCAGCTGCAGACCTGTCCTGATTGTTACCGTCTCACTTGGACGGATTCGGACACATCATCACCCTCATCCTGTCTCGTCTTGGTGTGGACTAAAAATCCAAAGTCTGAGGGCGAATCAGATGCTACCAAACACGACCTAGTGGTTGATTACACCAGGAGACACTCTCATGGTGATGAATGTTACATCAGCTTATTTCAAAAACTAGTCAACAAGCTGTAGAATTTGAAAAGCTCAGACTTTGAATAAGATGCTTCACTCCAGTCCAGCACCATCTTGGTTTTTCTTCAAACCAGAGTTACTACATCTGGAGGATATTACCCTCATGGTTGAATGTGAGAAGTAGAATCATTTTCTCAGACTTCTATAGAAATCAACATCTTTTGTCCACCACTGGAGTCGCCCTCTGCTGGTCATCTGAGAGAATACAGGTTTCAGGCACTTCTGCATTAACTCCACTAAACCTAATGAAGGAAGGAAGAAACTGTTTATGGTTTGAGAACCTGTAGTGTTTTTTATACTGATGTTTATTTACATTCTCTGTCCAAATCAACTAAATAGTTAAAATAAAATACATCTCCTCTTCATCACGTGTGTCCTCTTGTTCCCTCGTGTCCTGCAGGTGGTTGGATTTGACGGCTCCACCACAGTTGAAGAGTTCCTCAACACACTGAACCAGAGGATTGGCATGAGGAAGCCACAGCTGTCGGGGTTCGCCCTCTTCACAGACGATCCTTCGGGGAAAGACCTGGAGCACTGCCTGCAGCCGTCTGCCAAGGTACCACTGTGGGTCGCTGAGCGGATGGTTGGAAGGAACCTCCACACTCCACTGAGGCTCTTCTGTGGTGCATCCAGCCAAAACCATTTGTGTCATGTTGCCCTAATAATCCAGTGAATCAGTAGGAAGTAGTTAGGGACTGTTTAGACAAATTAAGGCTGTACAAACCCCCCTAATCAACTCTAACTCTAATTAAATTCCACTCAATAATAAAGTTGCGCTTCCACATTTTGTCTGATTATGATCAGTGAAGCTCCTCCAGCCCATCAGTTGTTCCTGGACAGATCAGTGTCCTTGTGTTTATCCACCTGAGGATTTCATACGTCTGACTTGAGACTGACTTTTATTCCTTCTGTCAGATCTGTGATGTCATTTCCAAGTGGGAACAGGCCCTGAAGGAGCTGCACCCTGGGAAGAACGAGGGGACTCGGATTGTTCGACTAACCTACAAGAGCAGGTAGGATTTCCATTGCTCACACACACACTATCGTGGCATCTTTTATTATGTGGTTATAAATCTGTTTTAACACAGAACACAGGCCACACAGTAAAAGCTGGCAAAGTAATCTGTGTTCAGGGCTGTGATCGGATTCCTTCATCTTGGAAATGAGGTGTTTTAAATTCCAGCTTCTCATTTTCTTTTCTTCTTCATCTGCAGACTGTGCTTCAGAGCTCAGGTGAAAGGAGAGACGGAAAGAGAGCGCCTCCTGCTGGCTTATCAGGTGAACGACGAGGTTCAACAAGGCCACTTCCCTGTGAACAAAGAGCTGGCTCTGGAGGTGGCTGCCCTCATGGCTCAGGTCAGTAAAAACAGATACAAGTCTTTTTGTTTTACCACCTTTCAGTTCCTCACCCCCACTGCTCCTTCCTCTGATTCCAGGTGGAACACGGGGACCTGGAACGTCCCGCTGCCTCCTCTCCCTCCAGCTCTCCTCAGTCTAAATCGCAGCTGATCCTCCTGCAGGCCTTAGAGCGCTTCTACCCCAAACGCTACAAACAGGACTGCAGCTCGGAGCAGCTCAGGTAAAACTAACACATCACACAACTTCCTGCCCTCACACCCATTAATACTTGAATGTATGAATCTGCTCCATCTGCATGTACGACAGACGGAGCAGATTCAGATTCCACGTGGTAGATAACTGTCTCTTTCCTCCTCACAGAGACCTGACTGAGCGTCTGGCCACTAAGTGGTCCCTGCTACGTGGGTGCAGTGCATCCGAGTGTGTGAGAATTTACCTGACTGTGGCCCGGAAGTGGCCCCTGTTCGGAGCCAGGCTCTTCAGCGCCAAGGTAAAGTGAATACACTTGACTTCGCTCATTGTTGTTTGTGAATTTGTGACTTTTACAAACGTAGTGAAATTGTGTGTATTGCAGGGTTGATGTACAGGTAGATAACTGGAAAATGCATTTTTGAACTATGTGTGGCATCACTTATCAAATGATATCCAGTATGATGTGGAATCGTGTTCTGATCAATGTAAACTTTAGATTTTTTTGATATTTAGTTCATACACACACACACAAACACACACACACACACACACACAGAATATAGCAGTGAAAACAATAAGCTGCTGGTGTGGATCAGACTCACAAGGATTTGATCTGGATTAGAAAAAACACTTGAACCTTCAGGTCCACTGGTCTCCTTCTCGTGAGCTCAGTGTGGAACCAAACAGGACTCTGTGTGTCTCCTGGTGGGACACGTGTAACATGAGCCTTTGTTTGGACTGTCCACAGCCTGTCCCCCCCTCTCCTGTGGAGCAGAGCCAGGTGTGGCTGGCCGTCAATGAGGATGGACTGTGTGTGCTGGACTACACAATGGTGAGCATCACACTGTGCACAGCTTACACCTCGTCCAAACCAACATGTCACATGTTGTCACGTGACATACGAGGATAGAAAAGTGTGTCCGAGTTCAATAATTTGCAATGATGCAATTTTGGTGGTCAAAGGTCAAAGGTCACCTCGCAAAACACTTTTTGTTGCTGTAACAAAATCTTTATGACAATTGGGATAAAATGATAAAAAGTAAAAGGTCAAGTGCACTGTGACATCATCATGTTCTGCAAAAACACACTTGGTACATGTACTGGGTATTTGGTGTTTTCAGTTCTACCACACACCACACAGCCATCATATAGGGTCCAGTGCCTTGCTCAACGACACCTCTTCATGACTGGATTCAGAGAATCAGGAATCAGAGCCCACTTTCATTATTTAACCCCACAACTCAGAGGGTGAGGTTGTGACCCTATGTCCTGCAGCTTGACTGAACGTGGGAATCGTTCAACTGCAGGTCGAGAGCATTGTAGAATTTTAAAAGTCTTTTTATATTTAAATTTGCTTTATTTCAGGGTTCTAAAAGATTTATTTCTGCAGTTTTGCAGCTGCAGCGCACGGCTGAACGAGCCGCAGCTCTGAAGTGGGTTTTGTTGACCCGCTGGTCTGGAAGTATTATGATTCTGTGGCTTTTTAAAACACCAGAAATCCACAGGAAAATCAAACCGCCGGCCTCAGATGTGACGTTCCCGACTCTGACAGAAAAAAGTTCCAAAGTGTAAACAATGTTAGAGTGAGCTCTGTAATTTCCAGCGGCCCCATGTTGATCCATCACATTCTTGGTCTGGCATCAGCGTCGCCCATCGGCTCCCAGAAAAGTCAGAGGAAGAAAAAGCAAAGGCCAAAATCACATCATGTCTTCACATTCAATTTGAACTTTAAAAAAGTAGAAACCAAAATAATTTCCTCAATGAATTAAAGCTCCATTCAGGGACCTGCAATAAAATCTGAACGTGCTCCTTTTTTATTTTCCATTTCCACGTTTCTTACCATGCCAGTGTTTTTCATGTCGCAGCACACGCTGGTCACTTACTCGTACCAGTGTGTGATCACCTTCGGGGGCTGCCGGGACGATTTCATGGTGGTCGTCAGCCAGCAGAGGGAGCCGGGGGTCGGCAAGAAGAGTGTGGAGAAGCTGCTCTTTGGGATGGTTAAACCCAAGGTAAGACTCCGCTGCAGGGACCAGTTTATACCCAATAACCGCCTGTTCCAAGTGATGATGCACTGGAGGACCTGAATTCATCTGACCGGGCTGCAGGGGTTTGTAATAACAAGAAGCTGAGAACCTCTGATCTGCAGCATCTGCAGATGAGGGGAGCAGGAATGTGGGAGTTTGAGATGTTGACGCTTTATGAAGAAACTAGACAAGAGTTAAGAATCCGCCCTGACTGACTATAATGTAGAAAACTGGTTGTTTATCTTATTTTATGAGCAGATCCACATGGAGCTTTAACACAGAGTCAAGTTACTGCAGAAGGTGAAACTAATGAGAGTAATTCGATTCCTGATTGTAGATCTTTGGGGTTTCTCAGGTTTTTACACGATACCCGTCTCCGATCTTGATGTTAAAGTCATTACTGTCGCTCTGGTGTGTTCTGACTCAGATTCTGGAGCTGACTCTGCTCATGGCCAGCTACATTAACCACTGGAACCCGAACCTCCCGTCTGCGGCCCACCAGCCGCTCGGCCACTGGGACGTGGACAGCCGGCACTTCCCCACCATGAACTACACCACCAAGGGCCCCACGCTACTGTGAAGGCTGCAAGTAACCAGCGTGCCTGAGCACAGGGAGGCGTCCGTCCCACTCAGACCTTCTGGAGGGCGTCAGGTTGTAGGTACAGAACAAGCAGTAGGAGACTATGTTTCTAAAACTGTTTCTCATGAAGATTTAGATTGAGATATTTAGACTTTTTTATTCTTACAACAACAGGGTTTCAGCTCTGTGTTGTGGAAATGGACTTTGTTACAGGTTGTCAGTTGTTCACCAAGACTTTTCACACATACGTGACAATGCACCAGAATTTAAGTACATGTTGGGTCCTGTGCAATTAGAAAGGGACTGATATGGTTTGACTCGTAGATTCTAGAGTCGTCATTGGATATATATCACACTATCACTTGTTTTCTTTATTCAATCTATGACTTAAAATATCCGAGAATGGTAATAAATGTCTCTCACAGGTTCCCAGGATCTGGGTCGTCGTATTCAGATTCAACCAAAACGCCAAAAAAGCCAAATAGGATGAATTTTACCATCATAGAACATGTTAAAACAAGATGAAATCTAATACAATAAATCTTCTTCATAAATCCAATTCTACCCAAAGTACAAATGGATTTTCCTTTTGAGCTGTGGGGGGATGGGGCTGCTTTATAACTTTTGATAATCCTCTGATATTTTTAAATGTGAAAGTGAATTTTTAAATATAACTGGTACTCAATAAGGAAATGGGATGTTTTTTAATTTACTGTCAGTTTAATGAATCTGTAAATTTCAGATTTAAATAATCAACAGTTGATAAAAAAGGGGGGGTTACGTTTTTTAAAAAGAACAAACCAAAATATTTGAATGACTTGAACTGTCTTGGATGAAACCACTGTCATGCTCATTACTTATTTATTTTACTTCCAACATTTTTTTTGCTTTTGTTTAAAAAGGAAATGATTTCTCTGTCACTTTTAAACAGAAAAACTCAGTTTGTGTTGATGTAGCAGAATAATTTAAGAGCAGAGTGAGTCTGTCCCTGCTTCTGTTGTAAAGTGAGTAAAACGGTTTGAGAGATGGTGTTGTTATGTCGACTGTATGTGCGTGTGGTTATAATAAAATAAATATATGGGACTTCCATCATTTCTTTATAATCTCATTTCATATCTTTCACTGGTGGAAAAATACTTAAACCAAGTACTTAAGTTCAAAGTTAAGAAACTCATCTGGTACTTTATACGTCCGCTTCAATACATTCAAGTGGAAGATATTATACTTTCTACTCCATCACATTTATCCTAAGGTTGTAGTTACTTTCCAGAAAAAGTTTTTACAAACAGATCTGCTTCTAAAATATGATTAGTTGTTTACCTCACAGGTTATCGCTGTCGACTCAAAGCCAGAAGGTTCTTGGTTCAGATCCTGGTTTGTCAAAGGAGTCTTTCTGTGTGAACCACACGTAGATTTACCTTTAACAGATACAACATGGCACTTCTGCTTTAACATTCTAGAAACATATTTGAATAAATGCAAAATTGCACTTCAAATAATCAATATATTTAGTATAATGAGCTGTGTCTACTGTCTCTATTAAATATGAGAATTATTCATTATAAAAATAAAGAAAATTAACAACTCAACAGTTTAATTGTGGACATTTATATTTGTAACCATCTAGTTTCACTTGGTAACGATTCCCTCCCAATAAGCAACATCTATTTTAGATGGAGGCTGGAGAGACGCCTCTGGGAGCATTGTCGCCTCTGGGAGAAGCGTGGCCTCCGGGAGCAGCGTCGCCTCCGGGAGCAGCGTCGCCTCCGGGAGCAGGGTCGCTTCCGGGAGCAGGGTCGCTTCCGGGAGCAGGGTCGCCTCCGGGAGCAGCGTCGCCTCCGGGAGCAGCGTTGGCTCAGATAGCTGCGTCGCCTCCGGGAGCAGGGTCGCTTCCGGGAGCAGGGTCGCCTCCAGGAGCATTGTCGCTTCTGGGAACAGCATCATCTTTAGGAGCAGTGTCGCCTTTAGGAGCAGTGTCACCTTTTATAGCAGCATCGCCTTTGATGGCGAAGCTGCTATCAAAGGCTTTTTGGAATTTGGTCGTTCGACCCCTTCAGAAGGTCGTAGAAGCTTGGGGATGGTACCAATCGAGCCGCCGTACTCAAATTAGATCGGACAAAACCACTATCCAAGTCTCTACGAACTTAAGAATATCTCCTTCTCCAATGTGCTTTCATCCCTTATCCTAACCCTAACCCTAACCCTAACGAAAAAGTTTTCAAGTTATCTTTCTGCGTTACTTTCTCATTGTCCTCTGTCTTTGGTGAATCCACACACACATATAGATATATCCTCAGTATTACATGTGTGTTCTAAATTGTGATATGTGCTGCTGCTGTTGTATTTTGTGATTATTTGTGCATATGTATGTGAATACAGCTGGATAACTATAGCTTGTGCACAAACCCTCATTGTTTATTATATAATCATGAATATTAAATATTGAGATTGTTAATTTAATTTTTATAAACTGAGACTGATCTTTACAGATTGACTTGTTGGTCCCTGTAACCAGGGTGGTGCCCCGTGGCAATAAGTAATAATTACAGATTTTATTATTCTTAATTGATAATTGTATTGTTTTCATTAATTATTTAACTATTCTTAATTGATAATGTATCATTTCTAATTAATTATTTTACTATTCTTAATTGATACCTTGATAATTTTTTATTATTTTAATAAATATTTTTTTATTATTTTATTATTTAATCCCGAAGGCAGGCATTATAAATGTAAGCCTGTCATTATGTTTTAAGCACATGCCAAAATCATTTACTCTAATGAATACACAACACTTGTTTACCTGACGATGCATTTCTACGGGGACCCGTCCGAGTTGTCCTGCTACTCAACGTAAATGCGCACGTTGTCTTCCTGATCTAGCTCCTGAAACCAGTACATCTTATCGTCTTTGTCTCGGCCAATTGGCTGCAGCTGTATTTTATCCGGGTCCTCCTCGTTGATGGCGGTTTTGAATTTGACATTTTCATCATACTGACACTTGCACAAATACTGGATAGAAAAGAAAGGCCCAGAATAATTAATAACACCAATATCGGTTATCACAGGATGTACATGACGTCATTATTGTTTTAGTTTAGGTAAAAGCAACATACATGAGCTGTGGAAGAAGAACAAAAACTGCAGTATTGATTCTATAGCTGGAGGATTCAGAGCAGCTTTGAAGCAAAGAGGCTAATGTGCCTCAAGACTAGATCGAGTGAATAAAACCAGAACCAACAAAACATAAACCCAGTGTGCTCACTTTAAATATTGCCGTTCTTAAATAAAAATCCAATTATACAAATTAACTGATTTTATTTAATCTTGTGTCAACACATCTTACCGCTTCAGCAACACAGGCTGAACATTACAACCTCACGGTTGGAGCAGATATAGTCACATGATAAAAAGACTGTTCGCAGGTGTTTGACAGACGGAGCGAGTGTCTCATGATGTCCTGAAGGTGAATTCAGATAAATTCCCACCGGAGTAAAATGCTTACCCCAATATTTGGGGGTAAGCTAGGTTGATGGCATATATGTATCCTAGAAGGAGGGCACAAGCTTAGCACCTCCACATCCTCAACGATGATGCCAATGTCTTCAGGTGGCTCCTGGCATCCTTGCTCCTCTTTGCGAATAACAAATACTGCCATAGTGAGCTGCTCCAGGGCCTTCTCAGCACTTTCAGCTCTTGAGTCCTACAGATGGGTACATGACACAAAAACCAAACATCATTGGCAGCACTTTGCACTGTTATACAGTTACTATGCATTAGGTAGGACAACAATGCACCATGTGTAGGATATTTATGTATGTCCCCTGGACTGACATGCATATTTGTGTTAAAACTTACAAGATAGTCCTTGATCAGGTCATCTGCATCTTCTCCCAGGAATATTATGAGGGCTCTCTCTCCGAAGATGAATATCCTCAGTCTAGAAAAAAAAAAGCCTCAGTACAATGTGGTATTTCTACTTCTGCTAATCGATCTGTATTTACAGTATTTAATATATAGCAGGTGTAATTCTGCAGGAAACCAAGATGGTGTTTTGGTTCTGTCTCTGCTCCTCAGACATGTAGCCACACTTTTTACAGTAGGCTGCTTAAAACTGTTCAGGTCACAGAATAACGTCTGTTCTTGAATCGGTCACAGCTGGAGGAAAAACTTTCTCTGGCTTCCTCCCCTTAACAAAAACACATTCAGGAAACACCAGGTTTATCCAACAGCAACACAATTAATATTTCAGTCAGAGAAGAAAATGAGCACTGTGCCCACTACACCCTGTGTCGCTGGAGAAACGTCTTCTCTCATTCAGCATCTCCATAAATTAAACACTTACAGTGAGTGCTGGTGCTGCTCGCTATGCCCAGTCCATGTGTTTTACTGGGGCTGAGGTTGCAGGGGTGGAAGCTGCTCTGTTTCTCTTACTCAGCGAGGTCAGGGTGCTAATGGCATTTTCCTGCCAAATATGTGCTGTAAATCCAACTTTTCTGTACAGCACGTCTGAAGCTCTCGTCGTCTCCGGAGCTGCTCTCACACAGAATATGAAATGTTCAGTGTGACGTTCGCTTCTCATCAGGAGAGAGAGTAACTCAAGTTCCTGTTCCACGGTGCGGCGGGGCCCCGAGACCACATGCTTTATAACAGCTTTAATCAAATTGAATTGAGAGTAACGTATTACAGTGTTGTGGTATGGATGGGAATTCGGCTACCCTCCCATTAAAACCTTAGAGTAACTGACTGTGTGTTAACATAACACAGGTTTAATTTGAAAATGATATTTACCTTGAATAGTGTGTGTGTGTGGACAGAGGGACGTGTGTTTAGATTCTATAAAGACACCTGAAACTTGAGTTTGAGTCAAAGCATCAAAAAACACAGAGAAGCTGCAGTGGAGGAAGTTTTCAGTTCCGGGATCAGAACATTTGGTCTGTCACTCGTGAAGGCGACGAGACACAATCCCATAAATAAACAAATATCACATGACTGCATTATTATGAGACATGTATTTACACATATGCAACATCTTTCTGTTGTAGTCCACACTTATATAGTGTTAGACAGATTTTCTTCGGTAAAAGTCATATTTTAGAGGCTGATTTTGTGTAAAATCTTCATCTGTAACATAGAAACTATAAATGTGGTGGTGTGTAACTCAGTGAATTAATGTAGTGGAAACTAAAAATACCTCAAAACTGTATTGAAGTGCAGTACGTGACTAAAGACGCTGTGGTAAAGCTTCAAATCAGAGCAGCTACAGTCAGTTATTGACAAATTTATTAATCAACGCTTAAATTGCAATTAAAATGTATTTTGTTATTAATTGTAAATAAAGTCACGATCTGATTCTGCTTTTAATTAGAATGAATAGAGTTCTATATTTCCATTCACTGCAGTTCACTGTCATCAACTGAAAGCTGCTTTTATATGTCAGGTTGGTGATGTTAATACGTGAAAGTGTGATTTAGAATAAAAGCTGTAGAACTGTAAAGGTCAAACACTTTCTCAACACAACACGACCTGTTACCTGTTAAGAAATTAGCATTCTGAAATGTTTGCTCTCTCTAAGACCTCGTGAGTTACCTCACTTCGAAATGCCTCAGTGCCTGAGCTGTTTCAGAGACAGTCGAACTGCAGCTTCCTGTTACGTAAGCCGGGGTCAGAGTCAGGAGAGGGGGAGTGGTCCATTTATATAAGAGGCCTCGTACTTTAGGTCTCATATTTTATGTCCCCAAAGCTGTTTAAACCATTTTAACGTTCAGAGTTTCATAAGTCTGGTATCAAATATCATGTGTCTGTCAGCAGGTTATTCAAAATAATCACTGGATTATTAAAACAATGAATTAATCAAACTTATAATTCTAGAGTTCAAATCACCTGTAAGATTTGAAATCTCAAAAAATCTGTTAGACAATAAGCAGCTGAAGTTTTTTTGTTTTTTTTCTAACCCTAACCCTTTTAAACTATACTGAGGTCCTGGTGTGCAGCAATGAAATAAATAATACAAGGAAATAAAAACAAGAAATCAATAGAATCTCAAACTAAACAATGATATAGATATTCAATTTTTATCACAAGTCTCAATATATATTCAGTATATTCAACGTATAACGTTTAACTTGAACTACTTTATATATTGTTTAACTGTTTTATCTGTAGCCATAACATGAATATAAATGTAGAGAAGTAAAATGTAAGATATTTGTAAACTGTGTGTGAAGTTACATAAATTCGATATATTCAAGTACAGTACTTGAGTAAATATTTAGACTGAAGTAATCTATAGTTTATTGAAGTTAAACAAACTATTTGACCCAGTGTGACAGTGAAACTTTATTTATTTACAGATAAGAACTTTTCACATGTATGAAAGTGTGTGTGCACATCGTGAATGTTGTTCCTCATGTTTTTAATATCTCTCGTGTCTGTGAGGTAACATGAGGCTGTACTGTGCAGCTGATTGATTCCAGACTTTAGCTTTAGCATTTAGCTTCAGCCTCTCACATCGCTGCTGAGCTCCGTCAAGCGTGCAGCTGCCGACCGGAGCCACTGACGTCTGCGGGACCAGAGACGGCAGGGAGCGGCCAACCAGCGCACTACAGCACCGGTGAGGCCGGGTGTTCTCCGGGGGCTCGGACACACAGGGTGGTAGTTTCTGGTGCAGTGTGGTGAAATGAGGCTACTGCTAACGAGCCCGTCGCGGCGGGGTCACATGTTTTGTTGGGCAGGAAGCGGAGCAGCAGGGAGATGGAGGAGGAGAAGAAGCAGAGGAGTCTCCTCCGGGAGGCGTCGCATCAGATCATCGCCGGAGGATCCGCAGGTGAGTCGCGACAGTCGCTTTGTCAACTCGGGACAAAAGTGTTCGTGGTTGTTACGCAATAGTTTCACATCGGTTCTGCAGCCGCACGTTCGCTTCCCCCCCCTCATACACACACACGTAACGTGAGGAGGACGTCCCCGCGAGACGCTTCCCGGAAGACACGGAACACGATGTTTCTGGTCGTTATCGCGCACGCGCAGATCAGCACGCGTGTGTGTACAAAGTGTAGTTCTGTCCCACTCCCTCGTGATCCGCCCACCTGGAACAGGAAACAACTGAAGAAAGAAAAGTGAAAGAAAGAAAGAAGCTTTGGAAACGAAAAGAGAGGAAACCTTTCTTCTTTTCTGGCTTCTATCTATTTATCTATCTATCTATTTATCCCTATTTTTATCTATATGTCTTATTATCTATCTATCTATCTATCTATCTATCTATCTTTCTATCTATCTTTCTATCTATCTATCCATCTGTCTTTCTCTCTATCCATAATGTATCTATCTATCTATATATCTCCATCATTTATCTATCTCTCTCTCTCTCTCTCTCTCTCTCTCTCTCTCTCATACTCAAACATTTTAAAAGCACACCATTAACTTTTTTACTTGATAAAGTAAGTGAGCACTTGATTTTAAATCAAAAAATGTTTTTCTCTCGTTACTGACAACTTTCTAAAACTGTGTATCACAATGCATTGACAATATGTAGTGGAGTAGTAACTACAGATATCTGGTGGAAGAGTCAAGGTGAAAGTTACCTGAAAACAAATGAAAGTAAAGTAAAGATATGAGTAAGTAAATGTACTTTGTTACATCCCACAATTGCTTTCTGTCTGCCTGTCTGTCTATCTGTTATATTCTAATTACCTCTGAACACCAGACTGGGCAGGGCCTCCTTTTGCTGGCAGTACAGCCCCAGGTCTTCTTGGCAGGGGTTCCATGAGATTTTGGAAACATTCCTCTGAACTTCTGCTCCATGTTGACATGGACACAATCTAAACAGATTTGTTGGCTTTGGTTCATGCTGCAAATGTGTTGCTCTGCCACATTCTAAAAGTGTTCTTGGGGTTTCTGGTGACACAGGAGACCAATGAAGTACAATGAACTCACTATCATGTTCATGAAACTAGTTTAGGACAACTCTCGCTTTGTGACATTATGCTTTATCGTGCTGGTAGAAGTTAAAATAGTAAAGAGACACACATGTTCAGCAACAATGTTTGGCAATCAAACATTGCCATACACTGCTGCTAGCCTCAGGGTACCCTCAGGTTTGACCGCTATCGTTGATTTACAAGGCCAAATACTGTGATCATGCTAAGGTGCACAACTGAAGTTACGTCTCAAACACCTGCTAACATGTCCTGGTAATTTAGAATCTGCAGAAGACCTTCAAACATGATATTCAAGGGATAATCTTCATATTGTTCTATACTCATTGTTCTATACTGACCCAAAAGAGAACTTTTATTTCTTAATCCTTTACTAAGAAGCTCTTAAGCACCAATGGAAATGTTCACATCGTTATTGTTGTAATACAGCTGTCGGCCGCTGGTGGCAGCACTGAGCGTACAGCAGCTGAGCAGCGCTGAGGTCAGTGCATAAAGAAGAAGAAGTGGCTAACGCTAGCTTCAAACGGTGATGTAGGCCAAAGTGAAACTCCTCCATGTTTATCTTAATTTGGTTTTAATTCACTTTAAACCAACTTCACTGGTCATGTTAGCTGATGTCTGGTGAGTTTGTACAAAACACTGAAATGTCCAAAGTTGTTTTCAGGTTCATGAGAAAACACAACTTCACCTGTTGGTTTTACTGATTTATAGATAATTCAATTTGGTGAACTGCTAACAAACCTTCTGGTGCATCAGTTAGAGAAACAAACCATTTAGAGAAACATATGTATTTAGTATTAGTAGATAAACAACAAGCTAGCTACATGTTACCAGAACCTCTCTGATAGTGTAGGAGTTTTATACAACCTGGACCCAGTTTACATTTGGTTTGGATGTTTAGGATTCTGACAAACATTGTGTTGTTTAAACCTGTCAGAAGTTTTATGTTCACAAGGTTTTCAGAAAACACATTGAGGAATAAGACCCTCATTTACAATGGTGCCAAGGGTACACTGAACAGTTAATACATTGAGAAAATAAATAAATAAATAAGAGTGAAATAAATATGCATAAATACATGCAGCAACAGAAGGGAAAAGGTCACAAACAATCAACCGTGACGATTCAATAAAATACTATAAAATACTATGGTTAAGCCTAACCCAACTAACAGTTACAATCACTGCAGGAGAAGCCAGCTCCTCCTGCAGTTAGTTGTCAGCAGTTGCTTGGTGAAACAGTTAAAGGAGGAAGTTTGAGTTTAAACACATTGACAGTACACATGTATTTAGATCTAGTCTAAAAACACTTTATGTGGTGTTAGCAGATTCACCAGCTTCGTGCTGACAGAGTAACGGCTCCTTTTCCGACATTTTAAGCTGAGACAGAAGACATAGACAGCAGCTGGGGGTTAAACTATCTTTATAATTTGCTCTTACACTGTAATAATGTCTTATTTATATCATGTAGACATATGGAAATCATGTTAGTAGAGGCAGGAGCGATTAGGAGCACATTAGGGACACTCTTTGTGAAATACAACTGATTTGTTGAAGTGTCCAGTGTTTCCCTCATGACTTTTTTTTCTTTCCCCAATGGGTTTTAATACGTCTCGTAAACTCTTGAGTGACTCAAACAAACACAGTAAAGCTCAAGTACTGTTTGTGACCTTCTGATTAGTGTTGGTGTTTAAAATGAACCTGTAAAGTGAGAGCAGGTCAGCGGGGGTGTGAGGAGGGAAGGACTGGCTGCAGGGTAACAGAGCACGGAGCAAGGACACTGGGTCTGTGTTGTGTGTCTGCACTGATCCGGAAGCAGTGGCTGCAGTTATTTGGAAAATGATCGTAGCGGAAGCTGGACATTAGTACACTCAGTTGTCAGTTTATTAGGAACACTTGGCTTAAACTAGTGCAGAGTTTAATACAACAGGCCTGCATTAAATCCCACTTTTAGAATGTGTATAAAGTTGAACAGAGTGAGGTGGAGGCATTGTTTCATTGTGATTAGACAAATGCACATAAGATCCTTCCCAATTCAGTTTGTGGCAAATGCTGTGTTCACTTCCCTCCATCTGGTGCTGATAGTGGAGCCCAGAACATTCAGTCTCTCTCACCTGCCACATGTGTCTTGGTTTTCTGTTATCTGAAGCTTCCTTACTTGCAGAAGCTTTTTTCTTTATGAGTTGCAGCCTGCTGTTCAGAGTTTAAAGCGTGGTCACTGATAAGAGGTTGGCAGAGGTCTTTCATTCCAATGATTGCAACAGTCCAAAACTGAAACTATCATCTAACAAAAATCCATGACACAGCTCTAGAAGAAGTTTGTGTGATACTAACCATCCCCTCAGTGCTTTCTCATGTTGGTGACCTCAAGGGCATCAACTGCTCCAATTCCCTAATGCTGTGTCAAAAGTTTATTTTAGCAGCTTGTATAGTATCCAATATGTTTTTCTGCCAATTGTTTGCCCTTTAGTTCAAAAGTCCAAATACCGGCACTTACCTCATTTACCCTCCAATGCTTTGCTCAGCAGCTGGCTTATTTAAGGAGAAGTTAACAGTGGCTGTTGTGCAGCTGAACAGACCAATTATAGATAATATGAGATCTATAAAAGGGCTGGTGATCAGACTTTGGATTTCACCTGTGGTTCAACAAAACCTTTAATTGTTTTGCTTTAACAGTAAACCCTACTGTGATGGACATTTTTTGAGTTTTTATTGATATATCTGTTGATTGTACTTCTGATTAATTGTTTGAGATAAAGGTTTTAATTATAAAACAAAACGTCAAAAAAACCTTCTACTGTCATATAAAATTCGGAAAAATCAGCAAATCCTAAAAAAGAAAAGCAGGAACTAGCTAATTCTGGGAAATGTTAAATTTAACTGTTGCATCATGTTCTTATGCCAGTTGAGGTGTCATGTGTACTCTGGGTTTACTGGTTGTTCCTGTTTGTTGACACGGCACAGGCCCTCTGGGTCTGACAACCTGCTGTCCTGAGTCCCCGTCTAGAGGTTCTCATCTGTCGTCACCAGGGGGCGATCAGGGGACACAGGTTTTATAGCAGAATGAACCCAGTGTTTCTCTTCACCTCTAACGTCCCTCCTGAGCTTTCTTTCTTCTTCTCATGCACTTTTCTCGAGGACGGAGAGAGACAGGTTTTGAATTTATGTGTGCCCCGGTCATGCACATGAATTAAAGCTGCGTTTGCTGCTCTGTAAAGGCCTCTGAGCTCCGTTTGACATTCAGAGGTGCGAGTTGGCAGCTTTCTGAGAGGTCAGTGCTGTAACTGAGCTCCAATTCCCTGTAAAGTGTTTTTTATTTTATCTCTCTGCGATAAACCTGTGAAGTGTGCCGAGTGCCTTTATGTTGATTTAGTGATATTAGACGACACGTTTCCTAAGAGCTGAAATGCAAAGTCAGTCTGTCGACTTGGACATTCGTTATTTTAATTCTGACAGAAGTTTCGAGGCAGCAGGTTAGATCAGGGGTGTAGAATGTGATGAGAGAAAAAATTGCTAATGCTGTTTTTGTCATGTATTTGATAGTTTTACCTGTATGGGTCTTATGAATATATTAAAATGATATGAACGTTTGGAAGCTGAGATTTATAACTTCTAGACTTGTTTCACCTGCATTGAGAGGTCACTGTTACACACTGTTTAATTTTAGAAGCTGCAATAATGAATTGCTTCCTCAATCATTAAATATTCTATTTTGATTATTGATTAATTAAGTAATTACGTCAGAGCAAATTTGTAAAACCATGCTAAAAAATATGAAGATTAATTTTCTGTCGTATTTCACTGTAAACTAAATATTTTGTTCCAACAAAACAAGGATGTTTAAGACCTAATGTTCTGGCTCCATGAAGTTGTGATGGGTAATTTTTAGTAAGTAAATGATTAATAAAGCAGATTAATGGTTAATCTGCAGATATTTTCAATTAGCTAATTTAAATAATCATACTTGCAGCCCTCTAGTTTAGGGAACATATTTATATCTGATAGATAATATACAATATGTTGGTTCTGTGTCTGTATTTTGTCAATATTTTCTGGTATTTTGACTTCAAATTAGTTTTGTTTCCGCAGAGTTGTGAACATCAATATTCTGTTTATTCAATTTTTCTGCACAGATTTGTGTAGCATGAGAAATCATCTTTATTTTAACCACCGTTCACATTTTGTCCACAAGAGGGGAGTAGCTGCACACCATATTCCCTCTCGTGGTAAAGGGCCGTTCCAACGTTTTAGTGGTTATATTTCAGCACTGACTTTTGTAAACATGGAGACAATAGTGATGCATTGGTGCTGTGCAGAGAAGGCTGTGTACTGTAACACAAGCTGTGTTCTCTCATTGGGGAAACGGGAAGTAGGAGTAAAATAGGCATTAAAATAATAATGTCATCATGATCGAGTACACAGTGAAGCAAATTTAGAAACAGCAAAAGGAAATCTATCAAGTTGCAGGTCCGCCGCTGTAATGTTTTCTCTAAGTCTTTTGTTATTTTCTTGGTAGATGCATTTGAAAGAAAACAACCTCCATGAGTAAATCGATCCGTCTACAGCAAATGGACTGTAACGACATGAGACAGACGGCCCACGTATGATTACTGCAGCTCTGCCTCCAGACTGTCAGAGCCCCGCTCACGTGTAATGGGTTTTAAACAGCGAGGCCGAAATCAGTCGGGGAAAGAACAAATAAAGCCACTTAGTCTAAATGAAGGAGAGGAAGAAGAGAATCAAATAAATAAAGTCACACAAAGTGTGTGTGTGTGTGTGTGTGTGTGTGTGTGTGTGTGTGTGTGTGTGTATGTGTATGTGTGTGTGTGTGTGTGTGTGTGTGTGTGTGTGTGTGTGTGTGTGTGTGTGTGTGTGTGTGTGTGTGTGTGTGTGTGTGTGTGTGTGTGTGTGTGTGTGTGTGTGTGTGTGTGTGTGTGTCCTTCCTTCTGCGATTCCAGAGTGGCTGCACCAATCACAGCCGAATTAGGCCTAATATTTATTTCCAGAAACAATTGTACACGTTTGAGCGGGGCTTTGATTGAACTCCCGGCGGACATGTTGTAGACAGATGTTTAGATGACCTCATGTTTGAAGTAATGTTGATTCTGGATGGAGTTGCTTCTTGGCCTGTTCCTCTAAATCAGCTCTGCCTCTTCTTTTTTTTTAAGTCTCAGTGTAGGAGGGCGTGCAGAGGCTCACGTCCCTCATCTTTAATATGTTCTTTGGCTCGCATTAAATAGCGCCCATTTAGGTTTTCTGTTCCATCCTTGACAGACATACGTCCGTGCACACAGGGGTCTTGGATGGCTTGGTTAAAATGAGCCATGATAGTGCTGACGGACGGCTACTTAACAGGACACATCTGTCTTTTTTTTGTTCTCAGAGCTTCTCCTTACACGTGTGCGTCTCTGAACGAGGACAGGATTGACCACTTTTGACAAACGTGTAAAGGCTAGAGAGTTATATAAGAAGTAAGAAGTAACACATCCATAATTATCGATTATCAGTGTCATGAAGGAGTGATCTCACACAATAATCGGAGTCAATTTTATGAATAAATTCTATGCTGCAGGGTGTATAATTAAAGTAACCCCTCATTAAGATGGAAAAGTACAACACAGCATGCATTCCTTAAATAAACAGAAAAGATTTATCCTCTCCTTCAACCGGCCTAATTTATGTGAATGATCGCAGTGTCGTAAGAAATTAGTTGAATGCGAACAGGCATTAAGTCTAATAGAAGTTTAATTAATGCGTTACAAATGTCTGGCAATCCCGGAATAGATAAAATGGTGATGATAAAATAATGAATGCTTTTGCACAATTTCTGTGGCCAATATATTTTAAAGCAGGTCTGAATTCTTTCTCTCACATAGCCAAAAATTAAATTATATTTTATTGCAGTAGGACTGTTGGCTTGGAGTCACTGTAATATACAATTATGCTGTTTTTGAATGTTGTAAAAATATCCAAGCGAAAAAACCCATTGGCTAAATATCTCCTGCGGGCAAATGATGCCACGAGTTGTTGTTCTAATGTTCAGCAGAGAGACATTATAACAACCACAGAGGAATCTTTGTTACAGGAGCAGACATGAAGAACCTCTTTTCTTTACCTGCTTTAAAAGACTCCGGGGGCTGGTGATGCTGTGTGGTCGACTTCCTGCTCTTCAGTCAGCGTTTGACGATGAAGACACTCACTCATCCAAAGTCAAACAAGCAGTGACTCTAATGGCCGCCTCTTAAATCACCTTCAAAATCCACATTGCTCTGAGATCTACATGAAAAATCTGAATCTAGTTTTGTTTATTAAAAAATACTGAACCACTTCAGAAAACTTCACTGCCCTCCTATTCAGATGTATCCATTAAATTCAGATTTCAATTTATTTAATTCCTGAAGACAAGTTTGAGTTCCAGTGGTGTGAACAGGTTCGGCCTCTCACAGACTCGTGACACATTTCAGACGTTCATCTTTGAGTTGAATCACACATCAGCTTCACTGACTCACTGACAGTCTGGACCGATCCGTCTATGGTCTGGACACAGCTGAAAACGGTCCCAGTTTACTGAGGGTCCCGTGAAGTGGCGTGATGCATGAGCCACAGCCGCGCTCCCGACGTTATCTTAATGACATGATTTATGAAAGCGGTTCACTGGCAGAGGTTTGGGAGACTGGAGCAGGCCAAGCGTTTGTTGGGGAGGGAGACTGAAGCGAGTCCAGCTGAGACGTAGAGCCCAATTACCAGGTTGTGCTCGCTGGGGCTCGCGTGGACGTGCACGGCCCAGTTTGAGCAGTCGGCCAAGAGAGGCTGCACTGCAGGGACCTCTGATTCAGCTGTTTTCAGACAGTTTATTGTAATAGTTAAATATTCGGTTTTCCACACAGCAAAACGGTAGCTTTAAAAATATAGCTTATGTCACATGGCTTTACATAAAAACTGCGCTAATTGGGGGAAATTCTAACTGGGAAATCTGGGATTTATTTGGAGGACTGATGATGAGGTTACAAACTTTGAATTATGAATAAAACAGGACATTTTCACCATGAGCAGTGATAAAATGTGCATTAGCATCTTTAGCTGGTATATCATTCATTTACAACTGTCTTAATCAGGAGCTCACGTTTTTTACACAGCAGCCTCTTGTTGCTCTCATTTTCACGCAGGGGAACTTATTATAGTATAATAATTATTATGTTCTATAATAATACTTATTACAGTGTTATGTTAAGGGTGGATTCAGGGTGTTAATTATCATTGCTTGACATGGGAGGCTTTCCCTGGATCATTGCCTCCTATTCAGAGGTACCAGTTATTAAAACCAGGACATTGCGCTGCAGCTGATTCTCGACTGTGCTGTATTTCATTGCATCGTTGCATGATTTCATAAAGCAAACAAAGTTCTTCTACACCTTTCCTCAGAGCATTCCCGCAGAACAGGTCATTATTATGTGTGCGAGGGGCTAAATTCAGCACAGAACACATGCTTTACACGGGAATGAGCAGTGCACGTTGGGATCACTCGGGTATAAAGTAAAAAGTGGAGGCATACATAATAACTACAGCACATGGCAACAATAATAAAACTGGGACGGAGATCAGCTAAACAAGCTCTGCTTAATTGACCATTTAGACTTAAGTAGTCAAGGGGCAGAGGAAGAGTGACCCAGTAAGAAAAGGAAAGTTTACAGTTGTGAGAATTGTGTGTATTTGTTTATGCATCTGGTTTACGTATTCATGCGAGGGGAAATAGCTGTGCGGGCTGAGTTATGCCACAAATGGTCAAGTGCGTGTTTGTTTGTTTGCTTTGGATTTAATTGAGTGTGTTTGTGCAAGACTCATATTTAAACATGCATGTATGTGTGTTCTAATTGGTTTGGATTGCGATTTTTCAGATTTTTGCATGTTTCTTTGTGCGGCTCTGTCTAAAAACTACTAATTAAGTCAAAGTAGGAACAACTCTTCCTATGGGGAGCTGCTGTTTGTTATTCCTGTTGACTTCCTGTCTGTGTGTGTTGGGGTTTGATTGGACGTAGCTGCATTCAGTGTTGTAGAAATAATAGTGAATTTGACTTGCTAAAAACACTCAAAATTAACGCTTTCAAAATTCCCTGCGTCTGTTCCACGTGCACTCTGTTTATCCTCTACCACCTTGTTCCTCATGAACACTGACGTGTGTTGAGAGGCCTCGAATTGGGCATTTAACATCCTGCCCTGCAGCTCGTAGCCGCTGTCGGTATCGGGTCAGACACTCGGGGCTGTTGAACTGTGGTGCAGGGGAAACCGCTGCTCGGGCTCCTAATGCAGGTTTTTCAGGCTCACCGCTTTTTGATCTCTTGTTTAATAGCTTTTGTTTTTGTTTGAGGAAATCTTCGCAGAGGAAGTCGGGGCCAAAGCAAACCTCATGTTATTTCAACTGAACTCGATACACGATTCACGAGTCCAGATACAGTAATTACAAACCCCTCCGCGCTTCTGCTGTAAGCGCTGCAATATAAATAAACATAATAAGTACTGTCAAAAAAACAAAAAACAAAACCGGACAAACTAAAAGCCCTGAATTACATGGCTGTGTCCGTGTATATGGACTTGTGTGTGTATGGATGTGTGCATTGTCTGCGTCTGCCCTGTGATTCTCTGGATGAGCTGGAAATTTACAACACAGGTTTTTACAGTGAGCTCCAGCCAGCAACTGTAATTCTCTCTCCCCTGTTTTAGCTCTGCAGTTGGGAAGACGGGCCTAACCCGCTTTGGGTTAACTTTATCAAGATGAACAGCATTTGGGCCAGTGCAGTAATCATAATGCAATTTGTTGTGCGCATGGGCCAATTTGTGTAGTTTCGGAGGGGATATGTATTCCTGTGCCTGGTGGCCATCCTCGAGCGTGTCCCGGGGTAAGGCTTTAATTAGGGACGCTTGAATTTATAGACACTTTGTATTATTTCTGATCTTGAGCGGTCGGTGGATGACATTCTGAAGAGAGGGACGCGGGCGGAGGACGGAGGGAAAACTTTGATAATGAGAAACAAAACTGAAGGAAAGGTCACGTCAGCAATTTGTTTACCATTTCACTATCAGTTTGAAATCAAAGTCCTGCAGAGAAATGTGACTTTGAGGAATTGCACCAGTTCTCTGTGTCAAGCTTGTTTTAAATAGAGCAACAAAGAGCAGTGTGTTGTAATGTTCATCTATTGCTAACGCTCTCTAGCCTTCAGGATTATTCTGCTGCCTCTGCTGTTTATTTAAAATCTATCTGGTTTTGATTTCTGATAAAGACAGAGAAAGGAAAATATATACGAGGAGAATAAAATCCAGCCTTTTTGAATATTGACATTAATTTGCTGCACAGCTATTTAATGAGGATTTCAAATGTTCTGCCTTGAGAGCAGAATTTGATTAAAACATTTCATGAATATTATGAATCAGACAGCGGGACTAGAGGGCAGAAGAGAGCCATGTTGCATTGTGTTAATCCTCCTCAGTAAATGTATTGAGTTAAGAGTTTGTTCTGCTCCCAGCGGCACTTTAAGCAGTACAGTATGATGAGGCTAATGGATTTCAAGGGAATCCGAAGATGGATAACTCCGCTGATCCTCTCACGTGTTCGCACAAACGATTTCACGACACTCAGCCCTCAGAATATGAGATGATCCCTTCACATCTGTGTTTAGTTTGCCACAGGTATCAGTGGAAATGTTAACATTGTCTACATTTGTTCTGAAAGGCCTCCAAGTTTTCCTTCAGCACAGCGAGATCCACGTTGTTTCACCCCTCACCGAGATCCAAATCATGACTCAGTTACGACCTGGTTCCCTGTTTTCTATGGCCGGAGCGAGTTCTAAAACAAGAGGTCACACTGAGATGCGTTCAGGAGACCGGGGACCACACAAGGCGCTGGCCCGGCAGCTCCTCGGCGTTTGAAGCCGGTCCAGGGGGAGAGCGGTGGCCGAGGAAATGCTACGGAGGAAGGTTAAGTTATCAGCGGTCTGACAGTGTGAGCGCTCAGCTGGGCAGCTCTGTAATCAGGGGCTCCGACAGATGCTTTCTCGATAAGAATCCCCCGGGGAACGTTTTATGGGACGAACCCACAGCTGCTTCTCCAGCGAGATGCTGACGTCTTCAAAAGGACGACATGAATCCAACAATAACTTGAAGCGAGAGTGTGTCTCGTGTCAAGACGTGGCACAAGTCTCTTGAGTATCACAGCAGGTGAAGCAGTCTTTTTTTTTTTCTTATTTGTATTCTGACTTGGTGGTTTAATTTCCCGACCTGTATCTGTGTTTTCCCGTCCTTGCGCTTGGTTAGAGGGGAATTATCAGTCAAATATTTTTTCCTCCATCCTCGCCTATACCGCACAAGAAGAAATCTTTCGAGAGCTCCATTGGTGTTCTGGTCTTCTCTGAATTGCTGTACCCTGGAGTGTGTTTCATAATGGTACTTGGACCGTTGCAGCCTGATATATCGCACCCAGGGGAGAATCTGCACTCTGCACCAATCTATCAGTCCCCGGCCGGAGGAAGGCAGAAAGACACGCTCAGGCCTCTGCGATTATGGCCCCCCATCATATTCAGAATTAACTTGATGGTATGGGCTCTTTTTTTTTTTCCATGAAGAAAACGTCTTGAGTGATCATACACAGGCCGCTGCGGTTTCGCAGATGTTTTTATTGTGATTACTTGAGGAAATGTTTTGTTAGTAAAATATTTTCTGTAGGATTAGTTCTTCAGTCATTCTGTATGCTGCTGAGCAAACAGAATGTAAGCTGATCAGTTATTGCAATACTTTATTTTAATAGTTCATTGATATATACATCAATCACAGCTTCTGCTTAAATACATGTATTATTCTAACCGTAATAATTATTATAAAAATATTACACGGCTAATTTTAGCAAACTTTACTTTCTATTTGATACAATAACACTATGGCTCTTGGTTTTTCTTAAGTGAAAAGGAGACAAGGTAATTACCTCTGGGGCAATTAGAGAAAGGGGCTGAGGGAGTAGCAAAGTCATTTTCTAACCCAAACATCCTGGGCCAAGGGGCCGGAGCGGCTGGACAGCCTCCTGGAGGCCGCTGGCTCGCAGGGAGCCGTTCGTGGGGAAGCGGATCAGGGTTTGTTTTCTTTCTCTGGAGGCAGGCCCCTGAAACTTCTGCCAGATGAACAGCACCTGAAAACGCAGCAGCTTTCTCGCCATGGTCAGTAGAGGGAGTGATTTACTGTAGTAAGCCAGGCGTGCTCGTGTGCATGAAATCCTTCAGTCTGCTGCATCACACTGTAAGCTGTGCTGCAGGAGATCACAGCTGAGGGAGATTGCCGCTGGTTGAGGCTTTGAATGTTATTGTCCTGCAGAAATTTTTTAGGTAATTTGCAAATGTTTGTGTAAACCTGTAAACACGCACAACCCACACAATACTGCTGATTCAGCAAACTATGTTTAACCGATGCATACTGAGGAAAAGGTGGATTCTAAAATGTATCTGACTTTCCACTTTTTCTCTTTGGCTTGAATTTATTTGAGGAAATAACTAACGTTGACTGAACTTTATAATCATTTTAAAATGTTTATTATAAAAATCATTTTTTATAATTATCATAAAAAAAAATCTGTATTATAATAATCATTTTAAATAGAGCTGTTTTTAGTATTTTTCTCATGGAAATGTCATACAGTAAGAAAATATATTTTTCATTTGAATTGTTTAGTGTAGCTGATGTAGACTGTAGGTGTGATAACGAAGGATCTAACAAATATCTTAAAATTTGGAGGAGACACGTGATTTTTAATAAAAAATATTTGTTATTAAATGAATGCGTTGATCGCCATAAAGTTTATCTACAGCTACTTTAGTGAACACTCACTTGTTCCAGTTTCTTAGTCTCAAAAGGAAGATGAAAAAATGTTGAAACTTTTTTTTTTCAATTTGTTATTTGAATTTAGTTTGTTTGTCAATTGAGTCAAAACAAGTTGTTTAAATTGTTCAGATTGCTCGAAACCTTAATCTTTCAAATTATAAGAAATATCCATGCGTATTGGAAAGTCATGGTTGGAATTGCTAGGTTGTTGGAGTATTAAAAAAAGCATGGGAGCTGGATGTAAAGGGTGTAAGTGCATGATGTAGTGAATTTGCCCATCGCTGCCCTGTCTGCCATACTGGTGAAGAGGAGTTTATACAGAAGACGAGCAGAGGAAAGACATGGGAGCGGCGACAGAAGACAGCTCTGGCTTTGTCCGCCTCTCCTCCTCCTCCTCCTCCAGTTGTGCATTCGATCTGAGAGTCTGTCTGCGGGCTGAGTCACACTGACAGTCCGGGCCAGAGAGCAGTTCAGAAGCTTAACGGCGTGTGAGTGATACCCATCAGGGGAGAAACGGGGCGTAAAGCGCCGCGTAAAAACCCCACATGAAAAATTGAGCTTTGTGGGAAAAGCGAGGGGAGAGAAATGGGTGTTTCTGGTTCCAGGTGAATCAAACAACATTTCATCCGAGGCACCGTGAGCTGACTAAACGACAAATGTGATCCATTTATTGGTCATTCCAGTTGAGCTGAAACCCCTTCCTCCCTCCATGCTTTTATATCCTGTAAATCTTTGCGTATGTGTCCTGTGAAAAAGGGATGCAGGGAGAGCGAGAGAAAAGAGAGAGACAGAGAGAGAGGGTTCATATTTGCATTCACCACTGAACACAAATTAGTATTGGCCTCCTGACAAGAATCTCTAATGAGCAAACACTGGATGACATCATTTTGTGGTTTGCAGGGAATTAGCTTGATTAGAATAACCCTCCACTCTCACCTTGGCTCAGGGATCCAGCTCCTCTGCAATCTGCCTGTCAAAGCCTTCGCTCCACTCCCATGGTTTTGGTTTGAGACTTTCCCCCCACACTGTGGTGCGCTTTAATGAGGAATAAGTACATATAAGGAGGGAGGGAAAAACCAATGCCAGCGCTGACGTTTCGTCAAGCTGGATTTTTTTTGTTATTTTGTTGAATGTTTCGTAGCTGAGACGGGAGGAGGTTGTGTGTGTGTGTGTGTGTGAGAGCGAGCGAGCGAGTGTGTGTTTGTGTGTGCTGTGGGGAGGGTCTGCTTTATTTGTCATTGTGAGTTTGCACAGTTCCTCCTCTGCTGGGATGAGTGAGGCTTGCCATCAGCGCTCTAAAAACAACAAGCCTCTCCTGCCAAACTTCCTACATAATTAGTGAAGCATTTCACACTCTGCAGATCATCAAGAAGGAAATGGAAAATTGACAGATGAAGCATGGTTCATATAGAGTGGGAGGTTGGAGGAGTTGGTGGAGCTCCAATTCAGCACATGGTCACTAATACAACTAAGTCCAATTTACACCAATCAGCAGTGCTGTGGCTTTTTTAATGCCCTGTTTTCATTTTTTTTTATTCTGAATTCATTAGCGCTAATTTATTTACACTTGTGTATCACAGAGGCCTCATAACTGATTATAAGCACTAAGATAAGTGAGAGAGAGAGGAATGTGTTTATTGTACTTTAATGCAACCACAGCAGATCTGGAACGGGACTATTTTTCGTGCAGAGAAAAAGTTTTTAAATTTGCTCACCGCATTTCCTGGGCGGGTCGGACAGGCTCTCAAAACACAATCAGACAAAAAACAGCCTGAGATGTGATCAAAAAGTGTTTGAGTGTTGAGAGTTTAATCTTCTCTTTGTGTAGTCTGGGCCGACAGAGAACGCCAAGCAGTTTACATGCTCATTATTACTGGTGCTGCTCGGTAATGATCGCTCTGGCTAATTCAGGAACTGGTGTTTTAAATGGAAACTGAAAAAAAACACTCGTTAACAACACTGTTAAAGCATCCTTCACTATGTCAAAGCTGGAAATATGAACATTATTCTTCATGTGACTGTGACTTGATTTATTTGTTCAGGCATGAAAGTGATTACTCAGGCGTATTAGGGATGAACTACAGATGTATTTAATACAGTCAGATACACAGAAGAGGCACTTGGCTCCTGTTGCTAAATTAAAGGAATTCAGTCTTTTTCCAACTGGTTTACATGAATATATTTACATGTTAACATCCGACAGCAACTGCAGTGTGTATATGTATAATATGTATACGTCTGGCATATTTTATCTATTATAAAAATTAGCTGCCTCCCTGTTTTCAATATTTTCTAACTATACAAAATTTTTGTTTATTTGTTGAATTTGTATTATTTTTACTTTGTTTATAATTGCTCCTTGATCTTGTTTTTACTCCAAGCAATGACACTGTAAGGTTTTTTATTCTAACAGTTTGTCACAGTTCACGTTGATGTTCTCATCCAAAAGATCAAAAATATATTTATACTTGCTAAAATTTGAATAAACAGCAGAAATAACGGGATTGGAACCATCAGATGTTTTGATTATTTCTTTAAAAGTGGTCGGACTTATCGCTTATCAGAAAGTTTTCATATTGGTTTTGTTTTGATTGAGTCACTGATTAATTCACTGATTGTTGCAGATCTTCATTTAGTGTCTTTATATTGACAATTTAGTTAATTTAGAAGTCTTTGCTTGTTGTTTTAACAGATTTATGTTATCTGATAATATGTTACATGGTGATTAACTTGTATAATGAAGTCCATCATCTTGGCTCTGACTGTTACGTTGCAAAAACATGATATTGCTCTTTAATTTAAATATTGTATGTCTATATACAGACACATGAACTGCTTATGCAGACATGCATATTTATGAAAAGCTTGAAAATACAGAGAATACCCCCCCCCCCCCCCCCCCCCCCCCCCCCCGCACACAGAGATCCTGTTCACCACACCACCCGTCCGTCTGTCGTGCCGAGCAGGCAGAGGAAACTGTCACTGTGTCCACCGTGGCACTCTGGAGAGTTGAACTTGACTGAAACATATGTCTTCAATTTTAATAGCTCTCCATTCCCCCAGATGGCCTGAAGGGGGGGGAAGGTTGCCTGAGAAGCTGTGTTTCATGTAAGAATAATTTGTGCTAAGTAGCTGGGCGATCTGTTTGTTACGCTAGAGCTGACAGTTTGTTTATGTTTCTTGAGGAGTATGATGGATGGGGCAGGAGTTGATGCTAATTAGACCAAATTGTTGCGAAGAATGCCGAGGGTCTGCACCGTGCCGCTGAGGCCAGTTTCCATTGTTGCTGCGTCTTCGCACTTTGGGCATAATTGAATGGAGCTTGGGCCCATTCATCACGGCAGCGGGTGTCGAGGGAAGGAAACAAATGAGTGTACCTGGACGAGGAGGTTTGAGGAGAGGGACTGTGGCTGACAGATGCAGGGCTGCTCACTGCTGAGGGAAGATGTCACCTTTTCCCCCTCTAGGCAAATTAGAGCAGACACGACCTACTGGTCCCAACTGGCCATGAAATTCATGTTTACCCAGCAAATTGTGACCAGGGTCAAGATGGCTATTACAGTGTCAGTGCATGGGTCCATGACATGTTCACTCTTCTCTTCTGTCTGTAGTTTTGAATAGCAACATTCAGATGAAGGGCTTCAGGTAATATAGCTCTTACTCAAGGAAAGCAGTAAGATACGAATTCTTAGTTTCTACCTCAGAATCATGCTAATTGATGCTGAACAATTTCAAGCTCAGATTTAATAAATCACTTGTAATAGTAATACAACAAGTTTTGGGGCCCTTTTCCCTTTATTGAGAGGACAATGCAAATGTGAAATGAGGAGAGAGGATGAGGGAAGGTGATAGTGGAGATGTGAAATGATATTTCTGTCTTTACAGCCAAATCTCGATTACATTTCCCATATTGGACGTCATCTAATATCCACATGATTATTTAGTTCAGACTTGCTCAGTGCCTGGCTTGTTACAGTCCCACAACACAACATGCTTGACCCTCTGAACTTGTCAGGTGTGGAAACACCATCACCTCGTCTCAGTCCTTCGTCCTGGAAACAAACCAAGCGCCGGGTCTGCAAGCAATTAACCCTTAAACATGTGTAGTACAACAATGCTGTAAACAAAACAGCATCGTCACAACTTCTCCAACTGAATGTGTGAAGTCCAAGATAACAGTGAACAGAGCGGGGTCGAACAGGGTGGACCCAGCACATGTTCTACCTCACACAGCTTGACAAGGATTTGCTCCCCCAACTTGTACCTCCAATGAGTAAGCAAAGAATTACAAAAAAAAAATTCTCATGCACCACTTTTCCTCAATCATTGCATGATGTCCTTTTGAAAACAGCATATCCATGTTGGTGCATATTTAAGCACATCAGATTTACAGGTCAGTTTCCGATGAGTATGGGACTGACAACCTCTCGCATTGGTTCACCTAGTAAACCCAAAAGACAACATCCAGGGGAGAAAACATTAGAACCAAGATAAAACTAATGTGAACATGAGGACAATGGCTTAATTTCACACAGAAAGGTCCCTGGCAGGTCAGACCTTGGTGCTAATTACTGGGCTCCTTGTGTACCACCAATTGTACATATATACGTGTGTTAATGTTTTTCCAAACCATATACATTTTTCAGATTTTAATTGGACATTTTTTGTTTTCCAGGAAGCCGCAAGTTCACTATTTAAATCACAACTAAATTCCAACTTATTTGACAAATGTTTGATGGTATCTTACAAAATGAATGATTTTTATTTGTAAGTGCTCTTCATGTGAGGACGGCTTCTGTGTGCAAGGATGCCAAAACTGTCAAATCATGAATCTGCTTTTTGGCTTGTTGGGGAAACAAGACATCTCTTCTGCCTGCAAATCGTTGTGGTTTATTGAGGCTGCTGTCGGGGGAGAAATGTCATATCCTCTTCCTATGTTAGGTTTTGGCTTTTCTTATTGTTAAATGTTAATGATAACTTTAGGCATCGAGGGAAAGATGTTCCTGCTCTTTACTTTTGAGAGACTGACACCACGATGTGACATTTTTTTATGGCTGAAACATTTTCCTGCAAACTTGGCTGGAGCGTTTCTTAGCCGCACTGGAAATAATGTAGTTCATTGTGACTTAATGTTTTTCGATATTTTGGCACTTTCACTGGAATATGGAAAATATACAAGAAAACAATGAAATGGAGAAGTGCAAGGTGCATTGCCAGTGGTTATTTTTCTTCAGCAATTTACGGGATGATTTAGGCAGGAAGATTCCTGTTACCGTGTGTCCTCGCTGGTCGAGGACTGAAACTTGCCAACAATGACTCTAATGTCTCGTTCTTTTCTGTCTGGACAAAGAATGAGAATCATTGAAAGCAACACAAGCTTCCCTAATGCCCTAGAATATTTAGAAAACAAATGAAATCCAAACATTTTCATAATTTGAGATGTCTCTAATGATTTCAGTTTTGGAAAATTAAATGTCTTACTTGTCGTTCGAGTATGCCTTGTCTTTGTCTCTACATACATTTATATGGGACCATGAAGCTATACTGTATGGGTGGGATGTGGGCAGAGGATTTTAAGGATGGGGGGTTTGTGTTAGGGGATAGAGAGAGGAAGCGAGTTAGCCTCGGATGGGCGAGAGTGAAACCTGAGTATGATTGAGTTAGGGGAAAGGAGACAGGAGCCCCGAGGCTGCCAGTCGGATGCTATATGTGTGTGTGTATGTGTGTGTATACACAGCGCTCTTGTCATGCTGCCCTGTTAGCATGAGGAGATTGTGATGGAGTTATCTGGCCTGGCCCCTAAAAACGGCTTGTCATCTTGTGTATACACAAGGAGGTAGCGTTAGTCTGTGTGTATGCTTGTACGGTGCCAGCAACATTACTCACAGGCCTTTTGGGACACCAGCAAAGCCTCGCCTGGTTCCTTTCCCTCTCAGTGGAAATCTACTCACTGCATCCTCTGAATTCTCAGAAGATGAAGGTTACACAAACCGAGATGGAAATTAGGTCTTAGAGGGTTAAGCTATTACCTTTCTTGTGGGATTCATCCTCACCTGCTCTTCAAATGGTCTGTGACGTGGCTGAAAATTGGCTCCATTTAAAGAAACAAGACTATTTCTGGTACTAAAGTGTCATTAATGTAATTTTTGTGTTACCATTACCAATTATACTCTTTAGGTTGGATACACTTTTCTTTCTTACCCTTTCCCATCTTGCACAGTGTGCAAGACACCGTTTATACTGTGGGAAAAAATGTCCCAAACTGTACACAGTATGGAGCCCCCGCTTCACACTGCACCAGGGCTAAGCAAAAGCAGATGTCAGTAAGTTTACAGAAATCAGAACATTATTTTCCTGTTTCCATTGCATTCTTCTAAACACTTAGTGAACAAGCTTTGAAGTCACCCAAGAAATCTAGTCTGCGGGAGAAATGATAGGATCTCCTGAAGCAATGGAGCCGAGGAGGTGGAGTAGGAGGGGGGGGGGGTGTTTGGAGCGAGGGAAGGGGATGAGGAGGAGCCTCCAATGGGGGAAAAGTTTGATGAAGAATCAGACTTGCCTGTCAAGTCTGGATCCTGCTTTCTCGTGTGATTTCAGGTTGTATCATCTGATTTGGAACTCGTTCGCACATCTTAAGCTTTCTCTTTCTCGTCTGTGGGCTGGATGTGACCTGGGAAGCAGTGTGGAGATAAGCTGTGTTTAGGCAGGTCTGCTGTGGGTCTGATCACAACAGCAGATAAACCCCACAGACTGTGTTAGATAGCCTCACCGCAGGCACTGCCCTGGACTGCCAGGAGCCCACATTAGCTCTCTGTAATACATAGCCAATTTTATAATAGACCCTCTAACTGCATGAGTAATGCGGCTGTCTGGCAGCCATGTTCATTGGAAGCCTTCACATAAGTCCCCCTATCATGCATCCATCTTGCACCTATCCTGCATGAGTATCGCCCGAGCGCCGGTCGCAGCCTGTTCTTTCTTAAATGTTCTCAAATGACCGAACATGTTGCAGTAACGCAAAACGTGTGTCTCGATCAAAGTGGCTGCAACCATCATTCCTTGCGTCCTCCAGATATGGATACAATTCTCCTTCTCCAAACTTTTCCTTCAAGGGATAGTCAGCGAAGCAGCCGTGCAGCAAGCTTTCAATAAAACGTGTGACTTCTAAGATGGCTACATCTGCAGCGCATTAGGGTTCAAGCACGCTCTCACAGGTTAACCAGCTCTTCATGTTACCTCGAGTGACTGAGTCTCCTGAGAAGCAAATGGATTGCAGTGGGGTTTCGATGTGAAACACACAGAAGATCTTCATCATCTTGAGCTGCGTAGGACTTCAATGTCACCATCACTTGGTTTTGATTTAGCTGTGCAAATCACCCTTGTTACCATGTATTACAAGCAGAGGAGGATACAAATGCCTTGTCCCGCTCTTCTAGTGTTCCAAGCCAATCTGCCTCCTCTCAGCCCTTGTTGTACACTAATACAATGTGGCATATGAATCATACACACAATGCATGTCTTCAGCCGACCTCTACAGACAGGACCTCACAGGACAGCCACTTTGCCGTTTCCTGCTCTCTCATCTTCAAGGCTTAGTGGAGAATTGCATTCCCCCTCTCATCGCATAATTCAATAGAGGGTATGACAATCACAATTACCGCGAAGGCAAGAGTAGCCTGGCAGCTTTCCTTTGGTAATATGGAATTACAGAACTGTGCCCAGTTACCCACCCACACGTGGTGGGTCCATGCAGTGATGCATCTTTGCTGGGCCAGACCCAAAAGACCCCCCTCAGCAAAACAAAGTGCCTGCAGAAGATTGCCAGGTTGGATTGCCACTGAAAACCCATGAGAACCTCTCGGAGGCGGCGAGTCTTAAAGTTGTCTACGTGTGTGTGAAGAGGTGAGGGCTGTACGTTTCCTCGGTGTCTGATGGGGAAAGGATGATGTATGTGCATAAGGTAAACCTGCAGGTATTTCCATCCGAGAGGCCTTTCTCTCCTTGTTTGCCTAGTTTCTTCTCCACACGCTCCATTGTGTTCATTGGCTGCGCCGCCGATGATGCTGCAAACCTGGAAAATGGCTGGTGTGATTTTTACAGGAGGACAGGGAACATGGGTCATAAAACCTGCCTCCATTTTTCCACAGCCAGAAAAAAATGCCCCCACCCCCCTCTTAACCTTCCCTGTCAAAGCACAAGACCTCTGTGGGAAGTCAGTGTTGGAGGTGTCTCTGTGTGTGTGTGTGGGAGGGCAAAGATGTGCACAAGCAGAAACACACACACACACACACACACCACAAGAAAACATGTGTGATGTCATTAACTGAATATTTGTCAGTGATTCCAGTTCTCTCAATGCTTTGATAGACAGTGAGAGGACTCCCATGAGATTGTAGAGCAACAACCCGCCGTCCTGGTCTCAGCTCCTCTGGGAGAGGGAAACCCACAGCATTCCTGCCCCAGCAGCAAGCTGCCTCACCCAGTCAGACTGGGGGGGGGGGGCTGTCCATCTCCCTGCCCCTCCTGAAGCCCTGTGTCTAACTTAATTTTGTATACATACCTAAGATTTGTTTGTCTTTTTTTAAATCTTTATTTGAAATGTGTCTTTTATTTAATTTTTTCGATGGTATAATTTGACTCAAATAAAGACACACACACTCTATACAGCAACGCACTTTTTAAATTTGTGGAAGATACATTATTTGGATCTTGAATACAAATATATCCGGAACATCCACAGTCTCTGAGGCCATATTAGTCAAGCCATTAAAAATGGGACGGAAAAGCAGTTCACACATCTTCATGTAAACATTCCCCTTTGACTGACCCTACCCAGAGGTCAGACTGACCTATGGGCCTTTTACCAAACTTCTTGTTAGTGCTTGCATGTGCGAGTGTGTTCAGGATGTACACACTCGTCAGACGGACGCTACAGGAAACCCTTTTTTTTCGCTGCATGCTGTTTTTGGGTGTGAAGGAAGGGGAAATCGTGGGGTGAAAGATGGCCCTGTAGGAGCCGAGCCAAACCATGAAAGTTTAAGTAAATATTGAGGAGGGGTGGTAACCCTGGTGGTCTGGGCCCCCCCGTCTCAGTTGATGTTTTCTCTCTGCTACGGCCTTGTTTGGACAACAGTGTGCAATGTTGTCCGATGTTGCCCAGTCTCGTAGTTTGCTCTGCTCGAGAATACACCACTGTATGACTTCAGCGTAATTCCATGCCGTCACAGGTCTACGCTCAGAGGCGTGGGCTGTGTCTGGAGAAACACAAATTAGCAATGTCCACGTCTCGTTCCCAACCTAAACATCTTGATAAACATAACGCTTGTGGTGTATTTATTAACCTGTCATGATGTCGGGGGATGCTAACTCATCAAAATAAAATCCAAGTCATGTTATAGTCAAACACACACTCACCATTCTCTCGAAATGTGTTTGACTGAGCACAGTAGCTGTACCGTTTGTGTATTTATAGCAGTGTGCCACGCGACCAGCGTCGAATGGCTTTTGTCTTTGTTCAGCTCTAGAAACCAGTCATGTTCAGTGTTATGTTTTCCAATTTGGTGCACCATTTTCAACTTTTAAAATAGCTCATGCGTGGTGAACATCTGAAATTAGTTGCCGCCGAAGAATCTATTCACACCCTGCATTCCAGCCTCGATGCCCAACTGCCTTTTTTTCCCCGACATAATTAAAAGCAGACCAATTTGCTCGTCCAAAAAACTTCACACCATGTTTTTCGGTGTGTGTAAATAAGCCTCAGGATACGTGCTCACTGCTCCACGAGGCTGAGAATCATCATCTCCATCTCACTCATTAGTGCTGTCGACTCATGTGTTGCTGCCTTGCACTGGTGGCCATCTCTTATCAGTTAGACGTACTAATGTCAGGGTTTGCTGCTTGGTCAGCACAAGTGCCTTAGAGTCGTTCCTCTGTAAAGTGACTTGGATGAGTTATTAAATAATTTGGTGAGCTCATAGTTTTGAATGTGCGTGTGTGTATTTCAGCTCCTGAAGCTGGAGCAAACACAGATGGTCTCATGCATCCTGGGTCATTTGGCGTAGCTGCATTACTAATATTTAGGTGATCAGCTGAAGGCTTAAAGGCAACGTATTGAAACATGGCAGAACGTTGTGTTTTGCCTCTGCACATCTATAGAGTGGAAAGAAAACACTGGACTGTGGCAAACATGGCAAATGTCTTGGTGCTTTGTGCATCCTTTTGAAATAACAAAAAATCTATTGAAAAAGTTTTAAAAAGACTGAGAATCTATATTAAAATTCTACATTTCTTAATAATTCATTACATTTTTTGTTTAACCATCAGTAGATACTTATAATTGCAGTTGTTGATGCATTTATTAATCGCAACATTTTTATTGGTAACTATTTTAAAAACTTAAATGTGTATTTTAAAACAAAAGAAATCAGTTGTTGCAGGTTCCTTAAATATGAAGATTTTCTTGGTCTTAAATAGATATTTATTTATATTGTTTTGAAAATGAAAGATTCAACTGCATTTCTAGGTTGTTTCTGATCATTAGAATAGGATTAATAATAGTAATGATAATTTTTAATGTAATAATCCTTTCCTATCCCCCAACTGCAATACTATAGATATCTCACATTTTAATTATTGCACAATGTTCTTGCTTTTTAATGTCATCACAGGCAGACATTGTAGTGTAAAAATATATATTAGCTTACGTGGAATCTTTGAATATGATACCAAAATGTAACATCCAGAAAATCCCTGTTTCATGTTCCAGGGTGACGTGGTCGCATGGAGAGTGTAACTTGGTAGCGTGACGCCCAACATTCTGTATTTAGTTACTACTTCTGGAGATCTGTGCTGAAATAACACCATCTGTTATGCCACTCAGCTGTGCTTAAGATCATTCTTGTAATTCATATAAATTTCCATAGATTAAACTATTTTGCGCTTTGACAGTTGCTTTGCATTCTGTCCACCCCGGCCACATGATTAGAATTCATTTTGTCGGACTCGTGAAATATCCCTCCCGTGTGGAAATGCTCCGTCCAGCAGGTGTGCATGCCTTGCCGAATCTTTCCCACCGTGATTAAATTGGTATGTTTTCGATTATGGTGTGTTTTTTGGCTCTCGGCCGTGTGGAGGTTCTGTGTGTATTCATTTTGAATTGCTGTTTCTCTTTTCATGTGCTGCCGGGCTGAGTGTCTTAGCTGGGAGCTGTTCGGCCTGAAATAGACTCCAGTCGAGGAGCCAAAGCTGGACTACAGCTGTTTTCTCATTATCGTCAAAGTGAACCAAAGACACCTTGAATTCATAATGATGGGAACATCTGATAGGCCGGTTAAATTAACAAAAAGATGCGGTTTTCGATTTAAAGGGAGAGATAGGGAAATGTTTTGGGAGTCTGCAAGTGGCGTGGCCTAATATCCTCAAATAGCCACAGATGAACGGATACGCTTCTTATTGCTGTCGTCAAATGTTTAATAAAACCCACTGTCCCATTGGCTCAGTCTGATGAGATATTAATGTTGAATATGAGTTGTGTGGCTGGCTTTGTTTCAGGCCTAGAAAACGAATGGAAAAGGGAAATATCAAAAACCTTTCAGATCAAGTTTTCATGGAGTTCATATATTCCCTGTAAACCAGTTGAGTACTTCAACATGAGTTTCTGTCTACGAAAAGCCAGGTCACCTTCTGAGTGCACAATAAACCAAAAGTTGCATTTTCTTTTTCATTATTGCACACGTCACAAACCAAAGTTTGAGACTTTTGAACCAAAGATCTGCCAGAAAATCGCATTCTAGCCTAAGTGCAGACATAAATTGGCCATGGAAACTGCACCGTTGGTCCAGAAATAGCAAATCAGAAAGGACTAGAATATGAATAGCAACCCATAACCCATCCTGAGAGCGGCCCCGGTTTTTCAGGGTGTTCCTAATGCAGCGAAGGCCCGAGTCCTTGCAGCGGAGGCCCTGAAACCTCAGCTCTAAATCTGATGGGTGGATGTAAGAGGAGACGGACGGTAGAATAACAGAACGTGCACTTTGTTCACCCCCAGCCTGCAGTAAAAAGCTCTGAGAATTACAGAGTGAGAGACAGTTTAACTCCTGCTCGTAAATAAGTTTGGAACATTTTCGCTTTTTCCTCCCCTGCACGCTTCTCCTTTGACGTCCCCGTTACGATGCTATATGGAGGCTTTGTTGTGCATGTGTGTGTGCTTTACTATAGTTTGATGAGACAAAACGTTTCTATGATATCTTTATTATATATTTACGACTCTTCTGCTTTTCTGACGTATCTTAATTCCTTTCAGTTTTGTTTGCTTCCACCTGATTTCATTTTTTTTATTTGCTAATTTAAAAAAATAAAAATAATTCGGACGGAAATATCTCAACAAGTATTTCCATACTTGTCTGAGAAAACTAAATTCAATAAAATTCGATGAAAAGAGTATTGAATGGTGAACAAATCATGGTGGTCGCAAATGTAACTGGTTCAGATTTCAATACAGAGATGAAAAATCCTGTCAGGCGAGAACATTAAACGTTTGGCCTGATCGGGAGAAGACGAGTAATGTTACTTAAAACATAAAACGAAGAACAGTGTCATATAAATGCCAAAGCTTCATCATGGTTTCCACTATATTTGCTTTTCAATTGGATGTAGTCAGTCATCTTTTCCCTTTAGGCAGTCTCTCTTTCAGTCCGTCTCATGAATGCACACCTAAACAGACAGACAGACTGTGAGTGTGTGTGTGAGAGAGAGAGTGTGTGTGTGTGTGTGTGTGTGTGTGTGTGTGTGTGTGTGTGTGTTAGACGGAGAGGGCTCCCTCCTTCCTTGTTTCCAGCCTGTGGGAGAGTCTCTACCCAAACCGCAGCAGGGTAATAATCACTTAACCCAAATCAGGCGCAATCAGGATGAGCAGGGCTGCAGCTGGGAGGCACCCGGCCCGTGGGGGTGAGGGGTGGCAGTGAGTGAGGCGGTGGGGGGGTGGGGGGGTGGTTGGGTCGCTCGGGATGACGAGGTGGACACTGATGACCAGGAAGATCAAGAGCGCTGCCCTTTGTTGTGCCATCCTCGTCCTCATCTGGCTCCAACCGGGAGCAAATCAACGGGGGGAAATTGGGGGAAATCAGAGATGAGAATCCCCCTACAGAGTGAAGGTTAAATGCTGTTCCTGTTTGTTTTGAGTATGTGTGTGTGTGTGCACTCTAACCGTGTGTTTTGTCTACGCGTGATTGTTTCGTTAGGGCTCCCCAGGCCCCTGCTGAGTCACTGAATCTGATCCAGTGATTGTGTCCTGAGCTGTTTTCCTTATGTTTGTGTTGTGATGTAGGTCCTGTCACAGCTGCAGGCCCCACAGGAAGAAAGGCACACAACGACACACCACTTAGACACTTTCCAACATGAACACACAAACATACGCACACATACAGTACAGACGTATGTACATGGGTGTGTAGGTCCTGTCACAGCTGCACGCCTATTTGGGAGACATCTGCAAATAGGCCTGGACATGCATGTACACACACATGCAGGCACACACACACTCATGCATACATACAGGGCTGGATGGAACCATGACAGAGCCTGAAATCCAGGTGATTTATTGGGCTCCGCTCCAGCCAAGAGCAACAGCCTGTCAGAGCTGTCTCAGTTCCTCCGGCCTTCCGGCCCTCAGAGCTTATCTCCTCGCCACTCGCTTCGCTGTGACTCCGCCTGCTCCTAATCAAATGGAGATTACAGCAGTGCCGTATCACAGGGATAAATCTGAACTGTGTGTGTGTGTGTGTCTGTTTGTTGTAGCAGCCTTGATGTTGTTAGTAGCCCACCTTGTAGCATCTGCCATTCATTTGGAGTGGAAGACAAACACACTGATGAAAATGAGTCAGACCACAGGACTATTTCTGTCTGGATTTGTCTCCTTCTCTTCACGTCCCGACTCTATTTCTGCCTCTTTTCGCTCTCGCCGCTCTTTTCTTCCTTTCTGGGGGGTTACAACAGCACTAAACAGCCATTTCCACTCCGTTGTGTATGTACGTATCTACTCCATTTTAAACATGTGTTTGTGCAGCACATGGACCAAATTTCAAACTCAAGCTTCATCTCCACAATTGAATTTTACTTTGTTTAAACACACACTCAGTGCCGCCCCAGCGATGTCGCCAATCTGCAGCGAGCCCCACCGAGGAGTCGCTCGTATGGGAGTGTGTTTGTAGTGCATCTGTGTTTGATTTCTGGAGGTCTGATGTGGAAACTCAAGGGGCAAAGATCAGAATACAACTCAAGGGGCATTTATCGGTGACTTTCCAGAGCTATTTGTTGTCCATCATCTCCAAAACGAATCAATAACTTTAGCTGTTGAGGTGTTTGGTGTATTAAAGTTTAGCCTGGTGGTGCTTTAATCCTGATAACATTCCTATGAGTTGTTGTACAAAGTTTGACTATAACTTTATGTGTAGGGTCACAGCATCCCCTAACAGACTTTACAAATGAGTCCATTAGTACGTACACAAGACATTCAGACAGGTTGTAAACAAATTCCTATTTAACTATTGATTTAACTAAACTGAATATTAATCCTGCTACGTACCCTGATGCGCTCTGTGAATTAAGTTGTATCATGAAATATAGAAAAGATGAGCAAACCTATGAAAACAAGACCTCGGGTTCCGTTCAAACAAGGGAAGTCTTCCTGTTGAACTGTAAACACATTCATCTCTCCCAGATGTACATGAGAAAAAATCCACCTTTCTAATTACATCCAGTGTCACATGGGAGTCGAAGCACTTTAAAAATCAAAACCAAAGAGGAAGAGATTTCTCACCTTACCTGGATTCTTTTATGACATGCTGAAGTAGAAGGTAGTGGGGGGTGGGGGGAGTTTTAGGAAGGGGCTGGGGGGGTTAGGTGACAAGGTGTTGAAGTGGAACAGCCCACAGATCAGCAGGGTGGACACCTGCCCCCCTGGAGCAATTGACCCAGAACCCTCCAAATCCTTCCTCACACAATGAAGGGTTAGACACACACACAGAGGAACACGCATCACATTCTAACACACACTCAAAGTTTTTTTAACACACTTATCCAATATACGCGTTTTTTTCCCCCCAAGTCCCACTGGCCTAAAACCAGTGAAAAGAGAAAAATTAAAAATAACTTTATTCCTCATGCAGGACCGTATCGTTCATCATTGATAAAAACGACATAATCGTCCTGAATCAAGTGTTTTTAGGATTGTGGGGTTTTCTTCTGCTTTTAATTACTGTGAGCTCAATGTCAATGCATTTGGTAAATATTTTAAAAGGTTCAAGACGTCATCTTGTGGTCTGGCAAACAGGTTTACTTCTAAGACAGCACTACTTGGACATGATTGGCTCATTACAACTGTGTGACACCTATGTGTCTTACATTTGATCTATCAGTGAAAAGAATAGCTTCACAATTAAAGAGATGCATTTAATCTCTTAGACCAATTTCTCCATTTTTTACATGGTTTTGAAAGAAAATGTATTTAGCGTAATATGTAAGATAATTTTATCATCAAGCTAGTTAAAGGAAGTTATGGTTTCTTTTTAAAATTTCCCGTCTTTCTAGCAACAATATTCTCGCCCATATGTACATTGAAATAACTAACCTGCTGAGTTGTGCTGCAGTTTCACACTTTCACACTGTAACTTTGGAAAAATACCCACTTGATTTGTCAACACTCCGACTGCTAGAGGCTCATATTGGTTTTGGCCAAAATATGGAATTCATTTTTTTGCACCGAAATAGATTGAAGAATTCTGTCTCACCTCAATAACGCCGAAACTGCTTTAAGAAGGAATTTATTTGCACCCAGCGTGAACAAGAGGGACAATCAGAGCAGCTGTGTTTTAAAGGCGCAGAATCATATCTGTGTCAGTTTCAAGATAGATTTGAGGAAATGTGAACCTCATCTTTAATCCTTAAGATGAGTTCCAGAGCTCAATTGCAGCATTTTGCATTAATATCACGCACGTTATTGTTTTGAAAGCTGAGTGTTGATTTCCCCTTTTTTATTGACTTCTCACCGTGTAGGCTTTGATAAGATAATGGGAGCAGTTGCACAGTGAGCGTGTTCTTAGGCACCTGACCCCTTAAATAGGTGCTGAGTGGAGGGCCCAGCCCGGGCTGCTGAGGCGTGCTCATGCTCTGTTGACTTAAGCGCTCAGACTGAGCCATCAATCATCCGAGTGTGACGGCTCTGCCCCCGAACCTCAGCCTACTTTATCTGCCAGCAAAGCCTCCCCGCTCAACGTGTGCGTGTAAAAACCAGCCCGATTTCATATGAGTAAATCGCATTTTTATTCCTTGCTGACTTTTTCACTGCCTTTCAAAACTCAGTGTTTCTCACAAGCGCACACAGACACACACACACACACATACACATACACACACACATACACACGCTCACACACACACCTCCTTTTTAATCTTTAATTTCTCTGAAAAGGCTCAGAATTGGGTTTAAATCCTTCCTTCCTACTTTTTCAAAACCACCGAGGCATTTGGAAATAGTTCTCTTGCAATTACACTTAATCATATGCGGCCGTTCCAATCAAGGCCGGCTCTGGTGATCACATTTGCATGGGTTTCAGGTTTTGCCCCTCACGTCAGTGTCGTGCCCGTGCAGGCTTCGGGGGTAGAGACCACCTGGACGAGCCGCTCTCTCTTTTTCTTGCTTTCTTTTTCCTCTACTTCTGCCTTTACTCAACTCGCGCTGCCTTATAGTTTCACTTTATTGTCATCCTAGTTTTTCAAGTTTTGGTTTATCTTCCAAAACTCAGGAAGTTGGACTATTGATGGCAAATTTGTGAAATAGTTGTTATTTTTTAAATCAGTGATTTAAAAGTCTTTGTGTCTGCGTGTGTATGTAAAGCGTTTTAGCAGAATTCCCAGGTGCACTGCCCCTCGACGTCCAGCTGACCAGCCCACCCAGCCTGTGAGAGAGTGGGCTTCCATTTTTTGTCCTCCCTGCGGACCGCAGAGGTCACTGTGACGGTGTGTGTGTGTGTCTGAGCATATGAGGCCATCATATATATGACTGCCTATTTTTGTGTGTTTCTGAGGCCACAGAGCGTGTGTGTACATGTGTGTCTGAGTGTGTACACATGCTCACATGTGTCACAGTAAAGCAGCTCCTCTCTGTGATCCCCTGCTCCTCTCATTTTCCCTGGTGAAAGGCTGTATTATAACTGATTTCCATGACCTCAAGCCAGGCCCTTCACTCCCCTCGTGGCCTGGGTGTGTGTATTTGTGTGTGTTTGTGTGTGTGTGTGTGTGTGTGTGAGTGTGTGTTTGTGTGCGTGCATTATAACTGCTTTCCATGACCTCCAGCCAGGACCCTCCTCTGCGGCCTGCCTCGCAGCGCTTGTTTAGACAACAGTGGTGCACATGTTGGCTGAAATATGGCTGCTGTGCTCGTTTGCTCGGGTGAATTAAGCTACGGCATGTGTGCTTAAACCCAGACGGCTCGCTGATTTATCCATATATTTAAATGATTGATTTAAGAGTCGTCCGGCCAACACTTGTTGAAGCAGCGGGAAGGGGCGGCCTCGCAGAGATGAGAGAGAAGAAGGACAGAATTCAAATCAGAGTGCACACAGCCTCCCTCACACAGGTAGAGGTATTTACGCCATCCATCGTGGGGCTGAGGGACATTATTCACCGGGCCGAGATAAATTATTCCGAAGTAAAAGCTTTACTTTGCACAAGATGGATACGTCTAACGATGTACTGATTGCTTTTTAACATACTCCTTCTTTCAAATGAGCTATAAAATTTTGTTTATTATGGTTCAGAACATGACATAGGCAATCTGTTTTAATGCCACGGAGGCCTTTAAGAGAACGTACGAGTGCGAAAACACGTCCTGTGTGTGTGTATGGAGCTGCGTGTGCCAGTGTGTTTTATTACCTGTCTCATTATTAAATGTGTTGGAGGCCAGCTGAGCGGGGACAAAACATTCCAGCTCCTTTAATGTCTCCCTCTCGTCTCCCCCCTGTCCCCCTCGTTTCTCTCTTTGATAATACTTTTCCTTATGAGCCCATAAAACCAAACGCTTTCTCAGAGAACCCCCTCTTTTCCTCCGTGTGCTGCAAAAAAAGGGCATCTTGACCTTGTTTTGTTTTGAATCTTGGTCATTTTATCACTTATCGCAAATACTAGTTTAACTTGTTTGCAAAGCAATTTCCCAGAATTTGTGTGAAAGAAGTGGCCATATCTTTAAATGGGGGAGGTGATTCCTCTTAGCACATAAACCTCTGCCATGATACATATTGAAGATGTAAATAAATTGTAGATTCCTCACTGAATCCACATTATCTTAGCAAAAGATTTGTGGGAGTTACGAATTTTAAGCTTTAAAAGCCCCTTAGGAAACATTAAAAAACAATAAAGGTGGATTTCATACCAAATACTTACTCATAACTTCATATCAGTACTTAATACGCCTGATTTTATTTCTCAACAAGATCCTTATTTCCAAAAACACGTCCTATATAATATAATGTTAAAGAAAGTGAAAAAGTTTTCAGTTGGCCTGGGTCCCATCTTTCGTGGAAAGCTGATCAGGACCTTTTGGAATGCTGTGCATGGGTTACAACGTAGATCTGGTCGGCCACTGACCACAAAGTCCGTAGTTCGATCCCTGGCTCCTCTAGAACAGGAGGGAAATTAATCCTCCGTGACTGAGATAACTAAATGTCTCTTAAACAAATTTAACATTTTCAGATTTATACCTCTTGGCAACGTAAGGCATTTCATCCAGTGTATATATTTCAATCTTTTTCATCACAACTTTAGATCAAACTATTCTCTGCACGTTATACAGTAAAAAAAAACTGTTCTTTTAAGTGACGGATGAACGCTGCTTATAATAAATTCCCTTATTTCTCATCACTTTTTTTTTACTGCCTTTATTTCAATATTCCTGCTCCATTCCTCCTCCTCTCTCTCCTCTTTCCATCTCTCTCTCTGCAGCTCTCCGCCGTACTCGTACCGGGTCGAGTTAGGCATAAGCGAATAATTAGGTAATTGCCCCCTTGATTGAGCTCAATAGGAAACATTTCAATTAGGCTAAAACTGCGCAAGGAGGAAGTAGGCTCTTACAAAGGGAAACATTCCTTGTCATGCAACTGTCAGCCCCTGAGCCCACACCATGAGCCGGGATTAACTGGATACTAGAGGAGGAAACGCTGGAGAAAGAGGGAGGTCGTTCTGAACAGCCAGGGAGGAAAACGTCAGGGAATTGGAGGCGGGTGGGGGGGACCGGGCTATCGGAGCGGTGGAGGAACAGCCAAGGGAATGGAAGGTGGAGCCCCCAAAGCAGCAGCAGGAGGAGGTGGGGGGGGGGGGGGGGGGGTCAAAGAGACAGCAAGAAATGATTGCGGCAATTACGGCTATATTTAAACACGCCTTCCCTCTGATATGATTTTCCTGGTGATCCCCTGTTCAGATAAGAGGGAGACCTCTCTGCCTGCCCAGCCGCCTGTAACAAATTACAACCTCCCAGCCATGGAAGAGACCCAGTTCCTGAGTGAGAGGGGGGGGAGGAAAGAAAAAGGGAGCTCAGAGAAAGTCAGACGGCCGAAGAGAACAACTCTAATACCATTGAGACACCAGGCAAAAATTAAAAGCACAAGGAGATCACCAGTTAGGGAAGGAGATATTAATGGATGTGCATGGAAAGGTGTTATTACTCCGATTCAAATTCGAATCCTGCATGTTGAGGTTTAGTTTTAGGTTTGCTCGGCAGAGACTTGAGCCGTTTTCAGACATGACCTGCGGGTAAAGTATGGAGAATTGGTTCCGGAGTTTACTCAAAGTTCACCTTCCACACTAGCACAACACGGGGAGGTTCTCTGCACAGACACGTTCACAACAGCAACAAGTCCTCCGCATTATTCAGGGGAGAGGTGGAGCAGACGGCTGCAGCGACAGAGGCAGGAAGTGACGTAGTAACTCCGCTGTGGAGATCACGTGATCATTGATTCTTCTGACTTTCTATGGACTTTATACTACGAGGTCAGACCTTTGAATTCTCACATTTATGTTCTCCGGAGAAGATACAGAAGGATCTGCGGAGTTCAGTGCATGTCTGAAAGCAGCTCAGGTGAACTCCAGGTACTTGTGTTTTCCAGTAAACACCTGATGCTCATAGATTCAACCAGGGGTGCCTGGCCTCTACCCCTCCATCCCCCCATCTTCCTTTGCGCATGTGTGTATCAGTGCGTGATAGTCAGCCAGCTGCCCGTCTGTCATCACATTCACCTTTACTGCCGTCATACATGGGCCATGAAATTGAGGAGCTGGGCGCTGACCTCTAATAGAATAGCGGTGCCTGTAGGTGTTTTATGTAGGTGTTAATGGATAGTGTGTGAATGTCTATGTGGATAGGTGGAGACACCAATGTCTTTGTCACTTTGTGTGTGTGTGTGTGGGAGAGAGTGTGTTTATGTCTGAATGCCAGTGTGTGTATGCATGCATTAATTTACTGTTTGTATGTTTGTGTATATTTTGATTCATGTCTGAATTTGTCTGTGTTTGACTTAACATGCCTGTATTAATCTGCAATGTGTGCAAGTAGTGTGTCTGTTTTCAGTAAATATATATCAACTATATGTGTTTGTCTATCTGTCCTGTATAGGTCATCTGAATGTATGTGGTTGTTTATGTGTGTGTGTTTCTGACAGGCTACCTTTGGGGATACCTTTTAGACTAAATACTGGTTAATTGGGGACGGCTTGTCCAACAGGGGGACAGAAGTCGTGTCCACAACTAGGAAAGGGCATATTTTTGGGTCAGTGGTTGAGGTTAGGGTTCAGGTAAGTTGCAGGGAAATGAATGCACGTCTAAGTAATTACCCCAGAAGTAACTTGTGACACCGTGTGTATGTATGTGTGTGTGTCTGTGTGTGTGTGTGTGTAGAGGCTTTGGCTGGAGCTTTTTCTCGGCGTCCCTGCGGGCAGCGCTGTGGTTAGGAGAGTAAACACTGGTCCATGTTAATACGTTTCCTGTGTCTGGCCCACCTTACCTGTGCGGTTCACCTCGACACATACACTCCCCTGTACAGCACATACCACCACTGCTTTCACTGACACTGGAGATTTACTTTGAGCGTGATAGATACGGATGGCTGAAACACAGTGTCCCATTACGAACTAATGTAATTTGTCTGTGAAATGTCAAGTCCTGTAAATGGCTTTTAAAAGTTCCTGAAGCTCAAGGTGATTAGTTTTGTTTTATTCAACCAACAGTTCTAAAGCCAAAATTATTCAGTGTGCTGTGAAAAAGGTATCAGGTAAAAACAGTATTTTTCTTAAATGATTAATCATTCATCAGTACAGTTAGATTTTCTTCTCATTGACTTTAAAAAAGGAAAAACTAATTCTCAGTGTAAAATATCGTCTTAAAAAAGTTGTCATCATTACGTTGAGATATTAGTTCTACACGTCGTACTCAAATTATTTAACCAATTATTAATATCAGCAAAACGCAAAAAAAGTTTTTTGTCTGACCAACTATCTAAAACTAAAAAAATATTCACGATGCAAAAGTAGCAAATCCTCTTTGCCAAAGTTAATGTGTATTTTTAAACTTTGCTTGGGCGATTATTTATTTTTCAAAATGTTTATTTCATGAATAGTAATTAAATCACTTCTTTCAGCCGTATTCAGTTTGGTTCTCCTGGTAATATATTTTTTTATCCTTTCCAATAAAATGTTGAGCTGCTAGCAGCATGAATGAGAGGAAACTGGAAGGTTAGTGGGAGTCAGACGCTCGTGTTTACCTCCGTCATGTTTACAGCAATTCCTCCAATATATCACAGTGGCAGTGACAATGATGTATTGGTGTTTTTACAAACACTAACGGTAGCACCTTGTCATAGGTTATACTCTCAGATTCACTATTTGTCTCATTCACATTGTTTCATTTTCCCCTCCCTCTTCGATATCAGCCCCTCACGCACTCATGTTGTGTTTACCCTGATAAGCAACTAACGACTTTAACAGCTAAGCTGGGGCCGGCCTCCTCCTCCGCCCTCATGGTGGCCCAGACCCCAGCCCCTCTGTTATGACAGCTCCCAGCGCTGCCTTGATTTAGCCAAGGCAGGACACACACATCCGCAGTTATAATTCAGTAATTTGTGTTTGTGCATTCTGTGACAATTGTGACAAATGACTGGCCGGGAGTGAAATGCCAACCTGCCCGCTCCCGTTCCCCCCCCGCTTCCTGCCTGGGCCGATGCATGCTTACACTGCTCAGGTGTGCGCTGAGAGGGCTTGCGTGCTAAGTATGAATAGGCCGGCTGACAAGGGAAATGTTCACATGGACATGTTTGTTTTAAACGTGATTTTAATTGATGAATCATATCAACTCCGCAGGCCTGTGTGATCACGTTTAGCAAGTGGGTGGCATGTCAACTATTTTAGTTTTTTTTTTTTCTCCTTCTTCTTCTTGTGGCGCAACGAATCCCTGAAGGGTTTGTTCGCATAGTTTGGATCCTTGTCTGGCAACTTGCTTTGCCAGGAAGGACACACAGCAATCATTTCATAGCCGGCACCGGCACCCCCCCCTCATTTACATTTCCCGGGACATTTTTCATCATAAGCGCGTTCTGTCATCGATATTTGCGGGGGAAATTGAGGGTTTGCATCGGAGCGGGACTCGGCAGAACACGGATCCTATTATAGAAGCAACGGGAGGAATCCTGGTAATGTTTTAGCCACAAAATGAGTTCCATTCCGTTGGAAGTCCTGTGCAGGGCTGGGGATGTAATACTCATATGGAGCAGTTTATAAGGATTAGGAGGTTTTATTTAGTCTATGTGGCCACAGGGCCTCCTCTCTGCAGCCCTCCTCCATCACAGCCTATAGCCTCTCCCCGCTGTGGAGTGGATGACCAGCCGTTAACATGTGGGATGGCAGCCGAGGCCTCTAAGTCAAAGGGCTTCTTTTTTTTTTTTGTGGTGCTGACAGTGTCTGACTTTTCTCAGTCCTGTGTGCCAGCCACCCTGTTTTCCACCAGTCGAAAGTCAGCAGCCCTGAGCTCTAACACCTGTGGCAGGTGGAGTTGTGTAGTTTGCCGCATCTGTTGTTGACTTATCAGCTTTTTCCACTTTCCTTTTGAATCTTTTGTCATCACTTTTTTTACCTCTGCATTCAGCTGAGAAAAGCAGGTTCTTCTTTAAGAATGGAGGCTTCTCTTGTGTGTTGTTAGATTGTGTATTTTTTGCATTGGCTTTTCATCTGTGCGTGTGTGCCTTAAGGTCTGTGTATGTGTGTGGCTTCCCTCCATCTTTTTCCCAGAAGGAAAAGTCTCATGTTCACCCTCTAACTCGTCCTGGTAGAGGGTCAATTGCAACCAGTTGGCCGCCAGTCTGGTCCAAAGTAAACATTTGGAGAGAGGCGACTGTACAGGCAGGTACCTGGGGGCTTTGCTTTTCCCCTTCCTCCTTCTCCTTCCCCTCCTTTCTCCCCCTCTACGTCTCCACCGTAGATGCGCGGCGGTGGGGCATGCTCCCCTAATTTCTCTCAGGGTGAGAGATATCCTGGGTTGCTCCTTTCTGGATCGAGCCTTGCCGGGCTCCTTGAGATGGTGCGTCTCTTTGGAAGAGCTCTCTATGCAGTCTGCCTTGTTTTCCATGTTGCTGTTGCCTGCTCACTCGGCTCTGGCTACTTTAAGAACACTGGAAGATCTAAAACAGAGACCCAGGTCTATTTGATATACGTAAACACGAAACACAAAGCACATCTCCCTCATTGTGTAAGCTATCTGTAATATGGTTTTCATTTAGAGCCCTGTGTACCAGCTAGATTTATTCAGGTCCAGGCAGGGGCCACATTTGTTTAGTGTGGCAGGAGAGGGGAAGGTCTGCAGCAGATTTGCTGTGAAGTGTTGGGGAGCGGTGCGGGGCTGAGAGCCTGCTCTGCAGCTTGCAGCCCTTTTGAGCCTGATGGCAGGCGACTCCTTTAACTGGGGCTGGGGAGCAGTCTGCACAGCTCAATTTTGCCCACATTAATCAAACTCACATTTCCTCACATCAGCCGGTGTGCCTATCAGCGGGGCTGGCTTGTTAGCATAATGACTTCAGGGCCACCGTCTGTTTAAAGTAAATCCAGTATGCAGGAAGAAGAATAAAACAAGAACTTAATTTAGTCCCTGACACGTATAGGATGAAAACTTAATGTCCACTTATTTTATCAAGTTTAAAAAAAACTTTGGCCTTTTTCTTAAGATCTTAATGATCTTCTTGTAGTTTATCAATATTATTTAAAAAACATATTGACCTGCTCTCGTTAATTTCCAAATGTTTTACATAACATCAAACCACCTTCAAGAAATCACATATTTGGTTCAACAGCTCCTGAAGGTCAGCTCTGGATGAAAAATCAAATCTATAATTTCATGGAGCATTTAGGTCAAACTGATCTTTTGTGTTTGCAGTGAGTTATTTCTTTACAGGAAGACTTCGTCTTGGTACTTGGGGGGGCAGAGTGAGGAGTGAAGGGGGGAGGGCAGAGGGTCAGTGAGAAGAGACACGGCCGGTGGGGGCCATGGAGGAGGCCGTCTGAGAGTGAAAGCATTTAGTCAGACAGTGGGAGGGGGCTTCAGCTTTGCTGTTCATTCATACAGGTGCTTATAATTTGCAGCGTGTGATTAATCATTGTTGTGTTCGGGGGTGACATCTTGTTTAACGGATCTGTCCATCTCCCTGCTTTCACTGTTCTGGGGACGAATGTAAGTAGCATGCCTAGTGTTATATATTCTAGACAGACATTTACACACACACGTGCACAAAGGTTTAAACATTAAAACTCACCAAACTGTTCTTCCAAGTTTGTCGTTTTGCTTCAAATCACTCCAGTGATCACCTCGGCAGTGATGTAAAAATCTAAACCTGGCCGGTGAACGCGGCAGCCAAACGCAACATATGTGCGAGCCCACCAGCTGCCACCGCACAGAGGCCGTGGTGTTTTCTGTGTGTGTTTGCTTTGGGTGGAGGGCAGGCTGGCTGGTCAGCGTGGCTGTAAATCAGAGTCTTCCTGATGGAACCCTGATGGACAGGAACCTAATCTGTCCCCGCGGTGTCATTACGCTCAACCTCCCAGATAGCTGCGGATCCTGCTGCTCCTCTCATCTCTGCCTGGCCTCCGCACGCACAAACACAGACACACACAGACCCACACATACCTACGCTCACAGTAAACCAGCCAGGGCAGCCCTCTGGAAACCAGAGACGGTAACGGACACACACATGTTGAACATAAACCGGTCGAACTGGTGTCAAGAGTTCATCGTCTGCATCTGTCATAGCAAAGCCGCTGCCCGAAAAACGCATTTGCTGCTCTCCGACCGCAGCGCCTCGCTCTTGCTTCAAATGTACACAGGCCACGCAGCTACTGTCGCCAAACTGGCCTCAGTGATGGCTTCACATAAGCAAACTGACAGATTATTTTAGGACATGTTAGGATCTGTCCCAGGACCCGATTGGCTCCTACCCTGGAGCCCCCACACATCGAAGGAAGCCTGAGCCAAGGTGTCATCTGCTACTTTTATGAACCTTTACATATCCAAATCCCAAAGAAAATACTCTGTTTCCATTTGATCCCTGAAATTTATAAATCAAGATTTCACCAGCATGTTAAAGGTCATTATTTGAATAATGTACTATTTTGGAATAAAATCAAATAGCCTAAAACCTCAGAAATCCTCCATAAACGGTTACAGTTACAGTTTAATAATTTATTCCATTTTAATAATCAAATGATGTATATGACCTCTTGAAACTGCCCAAACAAACATCTTCTTTTGATTTTTGAATAGTCTGTCCTCCCCCTTTTCTCCAAACTGGCTCTCATTTATTATTCTCCGCTGACAGTTTGAGGTTATTTCAGCTTTTCTGACAAATCGCAGGATAAAAGCAACCAGCACATCCACGCACGGCTCAGTTGGAGTTTGTCCAATGAGGAGATCTTGACCCCTTCAATTACAGGACGATGGAGTTATTTCTCTTGCGTGTTGCTGAATTTCATTAACAATTTCACTTCCACACATGTGAAAGAAACTCAGAGAGAAGCTCAGAATTCATATTTGTTGCCCACAGTGTCTCGTTTTATTTCTGAGCAGTATACAGTGCTCCTTTTTAGAATCAATTTAAGGTTACTGCAAATTCTTCCCAAGTGCAGCTGAGAACATCTGTATCTCTCTGATCTCGGCTTCCATCGGCTACCTGCAACAAATCTCTCACGAAGCCAGAAACCAAAGACCCAGGCCTATAATCTCAAGCCATCACGAGACAAAACACCGATTTGCTCCGTTGACTCTGAATCGGAGACTTATGGACTCAAAGAATGTTTGCTCGACCTTTTACTCAGCGTCACCTCGGACACTGAGTCGGTTCAGAAAGTCGCTCTGTCTTTCAGTGCCACTGGAGCAGCTCCCGGGATTGTCTCTTGAAAGACAACAACCAGAGAGCATTGCCTCTCATTTCCAGATTGAGCGACGTGTGATCATTTGCACACATCTCGACTCAACCGTCTCCGATTTCAGCACTAATGCCATGTTTGCTCTTTATTTTGGATTTCTCTAGTTTAGCTATTTTTTGTCCTGCAGTATATTCCACGGAGCCGCACATGAAGAACCAGTTTCTCTCTCTCCAGGCCTCTCTGAATCTGTCCCTCCTATCTGCGCATCTATCGTCTGTTTGTGTATGATTTAAGAAAGCACCGATAGGCCGTTGGGTAGAGCCTGTATTGTGATTAAGGCAGAGTTCGGTTTTCCCTGTGCTGGGTGCGCGACATGGCACCGGGCCATCTGCCAAAACAAAAGCCGTCAGATATGCCCCGTCACACAGTAAGCCATTAAGCCTGTCTGCCCGCCCGCCTGTGACAATTAATGACTCCATTTCAAATAATGTTCATGAATCATAGACATAACACAAAGCTGTGCCGCTGATTGCATAATTATTGCATCAAAACCGCTGGTGTATGTAACACAATCACTGTCTCTCATCAGACCCAAACCACCAGCGTGCCTCTGGAGCTGCGTTATGCAATGTTTGGAAAAAGACACGGCGAGCTTGCAAACAATACGTGTGAAGCAGCTAGTCCTGTGTCCTGGAGTCTTTCTCTGAAGGGGACAAAAAGGCTTCTTGTGTTTGAATAGGACCAACTTCCTCCCACACCCTACTTTTTCATGTGCTTTGGGCATATTTGGTCTGTGTTTGAGCAGTGATGGCTGACTGCATTTACACTTTGGTAATGGCTTCCTGCTTTTAAACTGTCCCGGCTTAAGACGAGAGTGAACCATGCGGGTGCTTCCCTTTCTCTGCAGCCGTCTCAGGTCCTGCCCCTCGCTGCTACTGCTGCCTTGCTGCTCTTCTCCTTTCTCCCCACTTCACGTCCATCAGCACGCCTACAGTACAGAAAGGGACAGACCACCCTGTCGGCTTATTCACTCTCTCCTCTACTGTATCACTCCTACCATGGATAGTTTGTGGACTGAAAGATCCTATCACTCCTCAGGAATGTCCGCTGGTTTTTCAGTCCCTGCTTCATTTGCATTTATCTACCTTGCAGCCTTTTCCTCAACCCGCAAAGATTGTGTGTTTGGAGAACGTCCCCACCATGAGGCATCCCGAAACGTCAGCCAACAAGGGTTTTTTTCTTCCAGGTGGCACGATGCCCAGTCCCAGTGTAGATCTCTACCCAGACTGTATTTTTAACATCAAGCCTGATCTCGAGCTCAAGATGGCTTTTTTTAAATTTAGATTTCTTTCAGCAGCTTGATGAAACAGTCTCTTAAAAGCAAAGGTGATGGCCGAGTCAGGGGCCTTCTGCCTCAAAGTCCATCCAGCCTGTTCCAGACAGCAGCGAGCAACGGGGGGAGCTTCAGCCTGTCCACATAGACAGAGAGGGTGTTAACAACTAATTAAAGAATTTACTGCCACACTAAAACTCCATTATTGCTGTTCCCTCCCAATTATTGGCTCTATTATCAGCTTTTATGGACTCAGGTGAGCTTCCGGAGAAAGTTATGCTTGTTTCGGTCGAGTGGTCAGCGCCGTCTCTTTTTAATAAAACTAGGGGAGTGCCTGTTTTAAACAAGCCTGTTTGGAGAGGGCTGTTTTCTTGGCCTGTGGTAATGATGGTTGCAGCTCTCTGTGTGAAACTGTAAAACTGACCTGCAGGACCCTGATGCCGCAAAGAACTGCTCATCTGTTTATTCAAAGTTTGGTGAAGCTTGACTCATGCCTTCATTCCATTACACCTCGGAGCTCGGCCCTCGGAATGACGTCACACCTGAATAACTCATGTTGATGGTGTTCCAGTAGCTCAGGCTTGATGTTTACGTTCGCCAGCTAGCCATTGGTAGCAAAAACCAGTTCATAATAAGGTATTACGCAGGATTTTAAGCATACTAACATAAATCAAGGATTTCAAAGTCGGAGCTGGTGAGGCTCCTCCGGCCTTACGAGTCAAAATTCTAATTTAAGGGGGCGTTCCATTTGCAGCTTCAGAATCGGGGGTCGGTAATTCCGAGCTCCGAGGTTTAATGGAACACCGCATCAATACGCAGAATCCCAAGCAAGAAAATCCGTTGTTCCCATTTTCCTAAATGGGCTGTAGTCGTGATTGACATTGTAACTGACTATTATAGGTCCCGGAAGCTGCTGCTATAGTTGGCTGGTCGCCTTTTTTGTTTACATTGAACGCATTGCATCCCTACATCGCACAAACTTCTACACTGCACTTCCTCAGGCCCTTAATGCACACAAACGGTTCTTGAGATATTTGTTCCATATGCAGACAGACAGACGGAGGAAATGGTAGATGACAGCATTGTTAATGACATCCATGAAGAGGTTAATTTCCTATGTCTATTTTTCTTGTTACATTAAATGAAATATTCTCCTGCAGCTGCTTTCCTTCTCTCAGACACTGAGCCATGTTTTGTTCCCTCACGTCTTATCCATCTTTCTCAGAGTCTCACCTCCCTGTGTGTTAATCAATCTCCCCTCTCTGCACCGTCCACTAGGTGACAGTACCGACACAGCTCTCCCCTCTGGGGGCTGGGGATGGGATGAGCTGATCTCTGTTCACACAAGGTAGATTGTCTGGAGGACTGGAGGCTATAGGCCTCGCTGGGTGTGTCAATCGTTGTGATTATGTTATAGTGATGTGGTGGCGTGGTGGTGACTTTAATGCTTGTGGTGTCTACTGTGGAGAGTCCACTTACTACCACTTCACTATTCTGCTCAACGTCACTCAGCAGCATCGTGTAAAGGCTTCACCAAAATGAGCCGTTTCCTGGTGCTCTGCATAAGCTCAAGAAAGTATCATACAACATAGAGGCTTGTTAGTTTTGATTGTTTCAAAGCACTGGACTCTTTAGCAGTGGTAATTAATTAAGCTATGTTACATTAATCCTTTCAGAAGCTCAAATGGGAGAAATACATCAGAGGTTTCCACTTTTCTATCAGACATTATCTCACCGGGATGAGCAGCAAGTATTTTACCACCATGTTCCGATCCAGATGTGTTTGTTTTAACAGATTTAAGTGGTTATTTCACTATATTCCACCCTATTAATATCAATATAAAATGTTTTGACCTCTCACAAGGTTGTGAATAATAATTTGTAAGCATAGGACTGCCCCAGCTTTTCTTATACAAGTCAATGTTATTATCACCAGTTTAAATTATTACATTTCTTTCTTAGAAATGAGGTTTTGTTCATCTTTGTGTGTAGCTCTTCATGCAGATGTGACACATGTGTTCTACATGTTGCCCATTCTTGAGGGGCTCTTCTGTTTCGATGGGCCAGGGTCAAATTTTCACTCGGCTTGACAATGAAGTTGAAGACCAGCCAGAACCAGTTGAACCAGATAACTTAAAATCACAAAACGATGTGTATGATTCTGTTCACACAAGCACTGACTCTTCTGATGACATTTCTCAACTGCATATTTACAGTTCAACACGAAGTTAAACAAACATTTTGTTTCTCTAGAGCTGACGGGCTGTTTAGTCACTTATTGCAAAACCGATGGGAGCAGATAAGAGTTTGTTGTGTGGATGAACTTTGTGTTTCTTTTGGTACAGTATTTTTCGCCCGTCATCTCTCTGGTGTAGGTGATGTCAGCAGCACTAAGTGACGTTCTGGCTGCATTTGACCTGTAGGCATGGGTGGAGGTGATGAGATGACTGATGAGATGGTTCATGAAATGGTGTTGACAGGTGAGTTCTGGGGAAAGTACACAAAGTGACATCGGCAGGTGAAATAATTAGGCCCTGCAGTGGTGTCAGGTTAAAACCCTAATATGCCGGTCTTGGGTTATTTCCATATTTTTACTTGAATTTAAGAATTAAATGTTTTTCAACTGCTAGTTTAGCAACTGTCCCGACGGGCTTTTAAAGGCAGTTGGAAAATAACTTGAGTTTGTGGCTGCAGAGCAAGAATTGCTAAAATTCTTTGAGTGTGGATCTGGGATGTGATTACAGTAGTTCCTCAATGTTATCATGTCTGTGTGCAGAACATCTGTCTTGTCCAGCTGCTTAATTTAACAAAGAGTAACTGATGTCTGTCTCAGAGCCCTGGTAAACATCATATATTTTAAATGTTATTACTAGAACCTAATGCTGGTGCAGAAACATTTTCGATATCAATATATAGGTTGAAGGGATTCCTAATAGGATGTTATCAAACCCTAAAGATATAGAAATGTAATTGAGGGTTTGGTATTGTGCAGTTAAACCATAAATATGGAAATTGAATTAAGAATCTATAAAACATAAATGCACGTCTTTTCTGCATTGGTTATCTGTCTGTTCGTAGATTACCTTTTATTTCTAAAAACGTATGTGTTGAACTGCCTTCTAGAACAATCTCAACTTATAAAAAAAGTATTAAAAGAGTTGTTCTATGTTGTGGACCTCTCAGCATGTGGACCATGTCTTTGAGCAGGTTGCTCTGTTGCAACCAGGTAAAGTATCTTGTGACTCTAAGTCTGGGAACCACTGATATTGCAACCTCTGCTGTTTTTTGTCGGACTACATTTCAGGCTCTCTGACCATTGTTGTGGGGTTGCACTGTTTATTTAGTCGGTGACAGGTGTCCTGCAGGAGTTGGAGACGATTTGTTTAAAGAAAAAAACCTCGTTAGAGAAGTCGGGTTGAGATGACGTGGAGCACTTCCTTTCAAACATCAGTTACACCCGGTTTTGCATTCATTTTGTCCCCTTTTCTTTCCCTCCTGTCACTCGCTTCCGCGCTGCTGTTGCAGCTATTTGCATGTAATGGCATGTATGGGGGGGGGGGATGTGACCACAGGTGTCAAGAAAACAGTGACAGTAATGGACGCTCCCGACACTCACAGTGCTGCACTATCGGCACGTCAGTCCGTCATGAACTTATCACACACACACACACACACACACACACACACAAACCTTTATCTTCCATCAATATCACAGAGTTCAGCAGAAGTTTGACAGACAGGGACATAGCCTAGCTGTCTCCGTTTATTGCTAGAGGCGAAAATTGTGCCATGACGGATGACTTTCAACCATAAATCTCAACTGGTGACAGCAGCTCAACTGAAAAATCAATACGTCAATCACAAACAAGATATATTGGCAGAGTATGTGGCATGATTCATTTAGAATTTGTTAAAATTCATCATTTGGTAAAAAAACTAACAATGAAGAAACCAATAACTTGTTTGATTTTGGGTGTTGGCCAACTGGTATGAGGGATGGCAAACGTGTCAGGTAAAGTAAATGTGTGGGTTGTCGTTTTTTTTTTCTCTCCATCTTTTCATTGCAAGTCATACAATGACCAACCCCCGGATCTGTTAGCAGGATGTGATGAGGCTCTGCAGGATACATGTCCCAATTATTAGGAACTCCTTCAGTTTACCTTGGCAAAAATCGAAAAATTGTGCCAGTTATAAACTGTCTTCACTGTTGTGGAATTTCCTGGAAAGATATTTAGATTTATGACCAGGGGTGTGACGATTCTCCAAAATCCATCTAAGGGTTGTCTACATGTTGGGCTTCTTTAACTAGCAATACTTTGACCACAGGCCTGATTAGACCAAAATAGCCACATAACAAGGGCAAGTGGGTGCAATGTGTAATATGTACAAAATATAAAGTTTGAAATATGTCAATTAGAGTCTGATGATCCCGATATTGGGAAGTAAAACATTGGCAAAGATTCCTAAACTTAGTTATAAAAAACTAAACGGGAACGTGAATGCACATCCTTTCTACATTGTTCATTTTTGTTTAAATAAGTTTTAAATATTGGCAAACATAAACGGTGACTGAAAAATAATTTGAGCGGCTACTTAGATATAGAAATTTCTTGATTTGCATGTTGGTGTTTATTTGAATGTGAAATGAAAATTTGCTTTGTGACGTTAGTGAAGTAATTGAAAGCCCAAAGAAGCTGTGCCTGCAGCGGGGGCAACAGATTGCTGTGTCTCGGTTCTCCAGTCCTGAAGTTAGATAGAAGACTAGTAAACACCCACCGATATTGAAAATGAAACATTTTACACACCTGAAATTATCCAACTTCAACTTTACTGCTGAGATCCACCCTTAGAGGAAATGGTAGCTGGAAAAGAAGCAGCAGCAGCAGCACCTCGTTGCTGACACAGGACCCTACAGAGTGCCATGACACCTATCATCGGGGGGGCCCTCAGTTAAGAAATCCCCTGCTGTCATTGGAGATGACCCCGCTTGTTTTTCTAGGCACCCTTTGAGCTTTCTCAAGTGCAGAATTAGGGACTGTTTGGGGAGTGAGCTGGGATGCCTCTGCGCGTCCCAGGACAGGAAGCCTGATTGGTGATATATGTGATTAATGGCGCTCTCTCACTCACTCCCCCTCTCTCTCTCTCTCTCGCTCTCTGTCTGTCTGCTTCCAGATGTTTTGAGCCATAAGGTCTTATAAATATGTAGATTCCTACATAATCAGTTCCTCTGTACTTGTGTTTGGTTTAGGAGATGGAGGTAATACGTTCTTCCTGCTGGTTTGGGTTATATTTTTTTTTCACTGCTAATTTGCTGAGAATAGTTTTAACCACTGCTGACAGAAGAACAGAGCTGGATTAAGAGCATAAATCACTTTTAGTAATGGTTGTCTCCTTCCGCATTAATGACATTACTTTTTTTTATTAGAAGAATTACAGGCAATTCTTTCACCACAAGCCCCTTCTCCCTATGAGGTGATTACACATGTGCTTATGATAGATTGCTTGTGCCATTACTGTATCAAAATGGTTTATACTCTGTTTCAATTTTAATGTGATCAGTTTGGAATTGTTTCACCGGCTGTTTGCTTTAAAAACAGGTTTGGCTCCAAGGCAGTATTTCAATACCATAGTGTGCCTCACTTGGTAGTAACTATGGTTTATTGGTCTGACCCAAACCAGCTGACCTCATGTTATTCCTCTACCTTTTTCTGTTACATTTATATCATCCACTTCCTAGATTTTCCTTGTTTATGCCGACCGCAAGTGTTTTCTAACGAATTCGGTGTGAATTTATGATCCCCTGTCGCAGTAGGTTTCTATTTTAGTAAAGTAACACATTAATGTGCCAGAAAAATGTAGTCAGACAAATGTTAATTGTAGGGTTCTGAAAGATAAACACATCAACACCTTCTGGTATAATGTCTGAGGAGAAACGGGTTTAACAAGTCTGGAGGAAAAAAGGAATTTGATCAATTGGGTTATCCTTTCATCTGTGTATGTTTTAATGTGCTTTGACAAGGGAACTGTTGGACCTTGCATTTCAATTGGATCCAGTGCACAGAGGTATTTACTCTACTCTGATAAATGGATCTTAATCTTAATCTTAAAAGCCAATCTGGTCAGTTTGTTTGTTTAGTTTATTTTTGTTTGCAGGATTATGCAGAAACTACTAAAAACAATTTCTACCAAACTTTGTGGAGGTATGGGGCCTGGGAAGAGCTAATTGAATTTTGGTGTAGATTGGGATTAAGGCCTGGATCCAGCATTTATTAAATTCCCATTTATGATTTATGTTTGCGTTTGGTGGTGTTAAACTCAGGGCCAGTTTAGTTCTATCTCTTGTTTATTGTTTATATCTCCCTGGAGTTTGCAATATCTTAGTGCACATCTTTAATTTATTGCTCAATTTATCGCAATCGACTCTATCATTCTTTCAAATCTAATCAGTGTTTCTGAATCGGAGCGTCTGGCCCGGTTGCTGATGGATATCACTTTGGCTTTGTTACTGCAGATGACAAATTGCCGGGGAGCAGCAGCTCGCAGGGTTTGTTTAGCATTCCAGATCGCTGTGTTTTGAAAAGTATTAATGGAGGACACGCAGGTATGCAATATCACCTGCAGGTTCAGTCAGGAGCTCGTGTTAAGACCAGAGTGGGCCTGTGAGGTGAAGCTCTGTCATCATGACACTCGTACTCCTCATCCCACGCCTCGAAACCTCAGGACAAACTATCATTTTCTACTTGGGCTCTCAGTGAACCGAGAAATGTTCTTTGGTCATTTTCCCAAAACATTTAGCGATTTGTTAATTCATTTCTGAATCACTTTGATGGGAAAATAGGAAACAAGCCTTTTCACGTTTGTTTATTTTCAAACCAAGGATGCAAAAAGTCCATCTCGTCTATTTTCATATTACCACCTCTTCCCAAAATTAAATATCATGAATCAAATTCTTCATAATTTAATGAGAACAATTAAGAAACCATTATTAACATATTTAGTAAACTAGTTAGTTAGCTACCATCAGAGGCTGTAGCATTTACAGGGTCAAGTAAGCGTGTGAAATGAACTGCCGGTATGTCTCTTATATATTTGTCCATTTAACTTGGGGAGTCTCACTTCCTGTGGCAGTGACCTTCTCCCTGTGGCTGCTGGGAATTACAGTCATTCAGTGTGTCTCAGTATGATGGATGACACCTGCACCCGTTGAGCAATCGCTCCCTGGCGCACTATTGTTTTTCTTTCTCACTTTTTTGCGTGGGAGCAAACTGTGTGCATTCCCGGGCCAAAACCAACTCAGATAATCATCTCATCTGCATGATGTATGGTCTTCTTCTTTTTTTGGAGGGCAAGTCGTCAAACGACATGGAATTTCTTGCCAATAATGTGGTGGCATTAGTGGAGCTACCAGTGAGGCTACTGGTTGGGTTCGTCCCAGGGACACCTCTGCACTGCTGAGACAGGAGACAGGATTTGCGGTTATCGGGGACACTTCAGGTTTAGTCTTACGAAGCTCATTCACTTCTTATCGGGGTAGATCACCTTGTTAACTTATGCTGAACGGCAAACCTGCAGGTTAAGGTGGAGATAAGAGATCAACCAGTATGAATTCCTTTGAAACATGACCTCACCAATCTTGGAGGATCCTATGGAGCTTGGTTCGAGGGTCTCTGAGGACGACAAGGGTCAGAGACCCACAAAATCCTTGTGCCTACTCTGATGAGTATCTTCACGAAAGATATAGATCCTCATCGCAGAGAATGATAAACCTTTGTCAGCTGCTGGAGCCGAACTTAACCAACCTGACACGTAGGAGCAATGGATTCACAGCACCACAGACTTTCTGCATCGCTCTCTCTCTTTCTCTCTGAGAATCGTGCCCTCACCAAAGTGACACGACACTGTTGAGCGATCCGTACTCTCCTTAAGGGGAAGGATATGGAAAGTATCAAACAATTTCTGGTCGGTTAAGTCAATCACTGACCGCTAACCAGTACATCTCAATCTCTCCCTGTTTCCAGATGCACCAGGCGCAACCTGTCATCAATGGGCCAAATCCACATAGTCACATTCTGCGGATCATGGCGCACAAAAACAAGTCCACATGTTTTTATTGATTAGTAATTGCAAACGTTTCCACAGCAGTGTGTCCTCGGAGTCAGTGCAGACAGTGTGTTTCAAACTAAAGCTCATTAGAGGCTACATCATGTGATTTAGTGAAACGTCTCATCTCTCATCCAAGAGGCTTGTTCAGCTCAGTTCCGTCCGCCAGGTCTTGTTAGTAAAGAGCAGATTCATTTCTCGTGGCCCCGAGTTATTTAGAGAGAGGAGAGACCGTTGTTAGAATGAAAACAGTAACAGTGATAATTATGGATATAAAGTTGTTATTAACGAGTCAGCAACCCTTCATTTAATGATAATTAATGAACTGTTGAGAGACAGACAGAAGTAAATGTGGGGGCAGAGAGAAGGGAAAAGGTACTCGGTGCATGATGGTAGTAGAAAATCAGAACCGTAACCTTCAGGAGAAGCTGGAGTCAGAACTACGTCACTCCGTAGCATCATCCCTTCACTTTGCCTTCACTGTAGCCTGGTGTCACTGGCTCAGAAACTCCGGTGTATATTTTGGATTCTCCAAGGGGTGTTTATTTAGAGCCTGACCGATATGGATTTTGGGGGCTGATAACTTTAGGGAGTACCGATATATCTGTATAGCAGCACTATGATATAACTCGGGTCAGACCATGCTGAGCTTTTAGAGGTAAAAGAATCGTAGAATCAACTCCATCATTGAGTGCATTCATTCCCGTCTAAATTGCGACTTCATCAGAATTCTCCACATCGGCAGCAGCCATCTTGGTTGTTACCAAAAGTGCCCCGGAAGTTCTCCTGTTGGGCACTCGCGTGTCGAGGGTGGATAAACAAGAGCCCTCAAATCGGCCTATGTTCCAGTCTGTCCTCTCCCTGCTCAGTGCATCAGAGGCTATGGAGGGGTGTGAAGTTCTAAGAGCGCGTGGGTTCACTACTGCTGCGCTAGTCGATTAAACAGTAGTACGTGCTGACAGCTGGAGTAGAGGAGCATGAAGCTCTGAGGCACAGTGCAGAGGGAAGCTGCCTCTCACTGGGCATGTGGACGTGACCTAGTTTTGGTGTCTTAAGGCTTTGTCGTATGAAGGTTTTAATGCGTCACCGATCAAACCTGAATCTAAATAAAGAACAATGATACTCTATGTATCATCAAATTGTTTCTGTGCACCTGCAGGTGAAAACAATCCCCTTCCTAAAATATCTCTAATTAGTTGCTTCACCAAGCATTGCGTCATTAGATCAAAATGCATTACACTGACAGGTTGATCTTTTGTGGATCTGTTGGATTAAAACAACGCCCTCATCTGAAGAGGCGGTTTTTTGTGTGTCATCTGAGTGACAAGGCACCGAACCACATTGTTCTCTCTTGACTCTCACTTTCATTTGAAAAAAAAATACAAAATTCCTTGTTGCTGTTTTGCATATTCTGACTGAGTGCTGCCAAAGGGCATTCAAGGATATAATAATCAACAACCAGAAGCAAGGGACTTAACTTTGTTTTTTTTGTGACACACATAATTATATACAACCAACTGAAAGGCATTAGACAAAGACAACCCTTTTACATGCAGAACTCGCTGTCAGGCAGCGCGTCCTACAAAGGTCAGTCCAGTACTATGTTCGTAGACTTCCTCCTGTTGAGGTTTTTCCTTCCAACTCCTAAAGCCTGTCATCTCATCTGCCATCAGCTGTTCTCAAGGTGTGTCGTCTGCAAGGGCGTTTGACAGATGCTCAAACAAACACAACCCAGTTTTGCATTGTACTTGTCATCTCTTAATCCTTCCACAACTGCCATCTTGGAGGTACAACACCACACGCATTGATAACTGACGTTGTCCTCATATCTAAACAGACTGGTCCACTTCACTGCTGAAACACTGACAGCCTGAGAACTGAACACACTTAAACATGCCGAACTAATCACTGTATCAGAATTTCAAAGTGAGGGCAAGTCTCCTAATTAGTGATGTGTGTTAACTAATGTTACCTTGCTAAGCGTCTGGAGACGTATCTCCTTCAGGAGTTCCTGTAATCGGAGGTTTACGATGAGGCCCAAAATCTCTAGTGAATCATTTTAAATCCAGATGTGCAAACATGCTCTGGTCACTTGCAGGTATACAGGTTACCCACTCAAGTGCTTTCTTCTTGGTTATCAACAATAACCTCTCCAAGTGCATGACTTTCACCAGGATACAAAAAATTCAGGGATTATCTGAATTTTAGGCCTTAAAAAGTTTCAACCATGTAAAATATGTTTCGTTTGATACAAGATGTCTTTATTACGTTAATGTTGATTTAATGCTGCGTTCGTCAAGTTTTTTTTAAGAGAAATGTTATGAGGTATGCATAGCTTGTAATGTCTGTGAGTTTTAGTTCTTTTGCAATGATACAGATATTAACAAGCTGTAATTGGCTGGCTCTGGTGAAGACCCACCGTCTCTCCTTGCAAGATATCAAAGCATTTCAAGGGTGAATCTCTATTTCACCTTGTATTCAGGTATGGGGAAGTGTAAATAATTTGATTCTCCTCCATACCTGTCATACTTGACTTACATGTGTCAGTTTGATTTTAAAGTCTTGAATCCAGCAGAAACCCTGTGTGTTCTGAGCTGCTGTTTCCTGTCCCACCTCTCTGTGTATCTATAATAATATAATCTAGATTATTGTCCAGACTCTAGCCTGTTTTGTTCCTTTCCAGTCGTACAACTATGAGGGACACATGCTCTCCCCGCACAAAGAAAGTATAGTTCCATGAGACAAATACCATCTCTCAGTTACTGTGCATGTGAATCTGTTGCTAAACATAACCATACAAATACGTGACGACTTAAAAAAATGAAATATCAGCTTTCAGATTCACTTATGAAGACGCTGTTTGAGTCTGGACAGTGATCTAACATCATCCATATTGAAGCCTGTGGGTCTATGAAAAAGAAGGTTCTGCCTTGATGTCGAATCAAAACAGATCAGCAGAGATTATAAAATCAAACTTACGGGCCAATTGGTTTGCCAGTAAGTCTTCATAGAGGGATCCTGCAGGACATGTTTCTCTGCATATTGTGAACCTGGCTTAAATTTGTGTCGCACAAAAGTTTGCAGGAGAATTCTGGAAGTTTTTGTTTTTTTTTGTCTCCTCTTTTTTCAGCATGTTTGCCTTTCTCATTAAGTGTTGAAGTATGCCGTTTAAATGGCATTCTGCAAACCTCTCTTTCCCCTCGATCACCTGTCGCAGCACGTTCAGTCCCTTCCCAGCATCTTCTGTGTTTACACAGGTTGATCAAGCAGAAAGGCGGGTTTGGTTTCATCACGTAATCTGATTACCTGCTGAAAGGTTTGATGCTACTCATCTCCACTGCTCTCCTACTAATAGCAACGGCCTGAAAATGATATGTCCATTTCAAGGCTCGTATTTACCTTTTCAGCGCGGTATCATTAACAACCACAGTCAGGTCAACTGAGCCGGAACAGATGGAATCTACTTAGACTCTTGCCTGCTGGTAGCTGGGTTCACTTGTTTTTTTTTGGTTTCTCCCATTCATACATCAAGATACAACTGTAGACAAAGTAATTTTTCTGCGGTATTTCACTTGATAATTACTTCCCTGGAAAAACCCCAGAAGACACACTCTTTTATAGACAATATGTTTAATTGAGCAAATTAGAAAGAGCCCATATAGCAGAGCAGCTGTGTACACACACAGTGGAATCTGCAAGGGAAGCCCTCGGAGCACCAGTAAAGGGATGCAGTGCGAATTGTGTATTCAAGTAAAGATCCTGATTGAGGGAGAAGGCCTCCGTGCCAGAGCAGTGGCTTTTCAACACAGATGCACATAGTTAGCGTGTGTTTGAAAGTCTCTCACTGATCACTCGGCTGCATTGATTCTCCAGCCGCTGGCACGATGCTCATGTCCTGGGTTTACATGTTTGATAAGGTCGGTAGCTCCAGCTGACATGTCGGCAGCTATAGTCCCTCACAAGAAGCTTTTAAAACAAGTCTCATTGGATCACTCATTCAGACCATTTTCACATTGGAACGGCACAAGACTCAAAACACCAAGAATCAAAGACAATTATGTTAATCTGAGTTATAATCAGGCTTATAACAAGGTTTTCAAGGAGTTAAGAAGTTTATTTCATCAAACATTTAGCTTTTAATAGCTGCTTTGAAATGATTGCATGGAGACTTAAATGCAAGGAGTGTGCAACAGTAACAAGGAATTAAAGGCCCTGTTCATAAAGGCCCTGGCATAAACATAGTTCCTGAGAAATCTGATCACAAAATTATTTGTTGGTCAATGTTGATACCGTGGCAGTCACAGACAAATCCATGTACGGACACTGAAAAGCGTTAAAATCCGTTGGATTCATTGTGAAGCTGCAGTGGGTCAGAGGATGTCACCTGAGTAGGAGGCCCTTCAGTGGGGCCTAGGATGCACTTGTGTTCACAGAGCGAGAGGAATATATGGCCACAAGCGTCCAATCCTACTTTCCAATGTCTAATTGATTGGATCTGAGGATGTATTGGGGTACGTAGTGCTGACCAGTAGTTAACACCAGGACTGCTTGACAACAATCAAGCAGCCAGTCCCAGTTGCCAAAGCCCCTGTAGCCACTTATTGAGGAGGTTGCAAATAATTCTGTGTAAATAAAGCTTTTCTATTAAGACTATAAACGTGCGGGATTACAAACTGATAGACGCGATTGAACACAACCAACATACACCTTTTTATATCTTTGGCTGTTGAAGAAACTAATCCTGTCTCTTTTTATCCTTAGGTTTGGTGGAGATCTGCCTGATGCATCCCCTCGATGTGGTGAAGACCAGGTAAGCCGCACATTCCGCCAGAAAACACTCACGTTTCGTCATCTATTGTGAAACCCGTGTACCTAAGGTTTAAGCTACTTACGAGAGCCATTTGGGTTCACATCTGTTATGAATCCTCGCGGTGGGCATGTGGGTCTGTGCAGTACCAGGTCTATTTTTCCCATCTCAAGCGAGCCTGGCAAGCACTGCACTCGCTCTCCACTCAAACGAGCACCGGTGCCAAGGGCCTGAGCCATTTTCTGGAAAATGAAATGCATCATTTACCCATTCATTCCCCACAAAATGTTAACCTTAGATGTTTTATGTTTTCAAATGACTGAACATTTTTTGCCTTATTACTTAATTTAAGAAAAAAGGGTCAGAGCATTTTCCCCTTCTTTTTTTCCTGTGGAGCAGCCGGCTGTTTCCCGAGCGGGATGTGGACTCGCAGCGGATCATATCAGATGCCACTTAATGCACTCGCTGTGCTTAATGCCTTGTTTTCCGTTAGCATCTCCTGTTATGCAAGAGCGGCAGCCGTCCCGAGCTGCAGAGTGATCAAGAGCCTCACACCACAGTGTCTCAGCCAGCCATAAACAGGTCGTGGGCTTCTACTAAAGCTTTATAGTCTTTCACAGGCCCAGCCAAGACCTCTGGCTTCGTTCTGAGCCCCCCTGCCCCATTCACTACTTGTCAGTAAATTGTACGGCTTTCTCTGTCATTTATGGCAGCAGTTTCTTGGTAAATAAATTGCCCAGTGTGCCTTTTAAAAAAGTGAGACGGTTGCACTTTGAAGGCATTACCACCACCGGCACACAGAAGGAGAGGCGGGATAAAAGCCGAGGGGTGAGCAGTGTTGTATTAGTCGATATCTGATACTTTGAAGGCGCACAGTGTGATTTATGGTCACGTGTAGCAGCTCTGGGGGTTTATTACAGGTAAGTCTTGAGCTCGGCCTGTCCGTCCTCACACGGGGTCAGGGTTAAAAGTGCACCCACTATTTTCTTTGTAATGCTCTTCCTTAAAAAGTGATAAAAGCTGCTCTAAAAGTGGACAGCTTTATCTGTTTGTTTTCTGCTCAAGTTGCCATGTGTTGGTGTTGATGGACGGTCTGTTGCTGAGGACGAGGCAGCCTAAAGGGATCTTGTTTGGTCTTGAATTAGAAAAAACTTTTTTTTAAACCAAATGCAAAAAGAGAATAGCGTCTCTTCTGATTATAATTGACATTTAGAGATGTTTTTATGTACTCTGAATAACAGACGTGCAGGATATGCACAGATATGCATACACACTGTACATGTTTGTTCACACGCTTGTTCACACACTTAATATCCACATGGATTCATAAACCAAGCAAACATACCAGCTAATTGGGACACTGAGGGAGCTGAGATCTATTAGCAGAAACCTTGGAGCCAAGAGTCAGACACAGCCACACTTCCACTGCGTCTCGCTCCCTCTCTCTCTCTCTCTCTCTCTCTCTCTCTCTCTCCGTCTCTCTCTCCCTCTCTCCCTCTCAATGGCATGGCTCTTATTAGGCACCGGCTCTTGCTTTAATGTCCACTGGTCCAAATTGCACAGCAACTGGAGTAAATTTACTTTTTTCCACCAAGTTAGAATCAAAGGGATTTTTTTTCTCTCTCTCTCTCTCTCTCTCTCTCTCTCTGTATCTCTCTCTCTCTCTCTCCCATTAATGTCTTTCTTTTTTATTTAATTGGAGTAAAGTAAACTTGACAAAATGTCTACCTGCCTGGGAGCTGATATTACCTATTTTCCAAGTTAGGTTTTGTCTGTCTCTGTGGAGAATGGGGGGTGGGAACTGTAGTTTTAGGATTAGCCACACGCCTGTAGCAATACTATACTAATAAGATAAATACTATGAATATACTACAACCATCAATTAACAAAATGTCAGAACCATTTGCCAGCATTAACATAATGATGTGACTAGATTTTGATGGTCAAAGGTCACAGTGACCTCACAAAGCTAATGTTTCGCCCTGTATATCTCTGGAACAGCATCAAGGAATCCTTTCACATTTGGCATAAACATTCACTTGGATTAACTCACTTGATTTTGGTAGCCAGAGGTCAAAGGTCATGGTGGCCTCACAAAGTGTGTCTGTTCTTCTTGAACATGATATCTTAAGATCAGCTTCAGGGAATGTCTTAAATTTGGTACAATCGTTCACTTAGTGAATTAGCTAATTCTATTTTGGTGTCTGGAGGTCAAATGTCAAGGTCACAGTGACCCCCAAGTCCCTGTGAGGAAACCAAATATTCAGATTCTGATGATGACATAAACATGATCGGCAGCACAACATTTGGGTGAAAGGAAGGTCTTTTGTAGTTATCAGTTCAAATCTTTGGTTAAAACCACTTTGTGTGTCGACCACACTGGACACTACATGTAGGACCCAAAGGTGAAAGTTGTGTCAGATAATTCACGGTGTATATTCTTGCCTTTGTTGTTTCATTTCTACTCCCTGTGGCGTGCTCGCTGACCAGTCGAGCCATGACCCCCGTTACTCACCATTTCTAACCACTACATCTATCTTTCATCTGAGGGACTCCTGCAGAGCCCAACTTCCATCAGACTGACTTACTGCCTCTTTCATCGTTGTGAAGGAGTGAATGTCTGTAGACCTACGTTTATCATTATTTTGAGATTAGCACATGGATGCATTGCATTTAGTTTTCGTGCCAAGTGGTTAGAAGTTTAGTTTAATGTCTTTAACAAATGGATTCATCAATAATTGGAAAATGAATTGTTAATCTATGTTGATTACTGAATTACTTGACTTCTGTTACTGATTATCTATTTGGTGCTTTAGAGACTTTTAGAAACATTTGAAATAAACTAAACTGAATAATTGTAGTGTTTTTGCTTCCACCTGGACGATGGAGACATTATTACAAACTGTTTATCCTGTTTAAAGTCAAGTTTCCTTGATGATGCACACACAGTGGGGTGCAGACCAGTGTGAGACCCATTACAGGTCATAACTGAGATTAAGGGAATAAAGTGGGGTATTATTGTATAAGTATTTGGTGTTTAGAACAAATATTTATTACACATACAACTTCAATTATGCAACTGTGACAGTTCAATTTCATGTTTTTTCATAATTTAATACCTCGATCCAGAAACTGCAACGTTTGAGTCACTGTGGATAATAATCAGCCCAAAATGTAAATGTAGCATACTTCGCACAAAGTAAACAGTTAATTGCCGCTGACCATGACGTCCCCCCCCGCCCACTCTTCATGGTTAGTGGCAGGAATGTCGGGTTGAAGATGGAGGGTGTGGTGAGGGGATGGGGGCCAGTCGTCAGTTGAGCAGAGAGAGACAGTGGGACCGGAGTTACAGCTTTTCATTAACCTGGAAACCACCTAGTTACATGGTTCATGGGCTGGTCTCAGCTCACTTGGAGGTAACAAAGGGTGTCGGGCGGCACTTTCTGCAGGGGGCTGTGCGCTCGGGGCACCCCATCTGACTCTGATCAGGTTCTCCCTCTCATTAGAGACTTGCACTGAGCCCGCGTTTCCCTTCATGTCGAGATCCTGTTACACGAAGCTCCGCCCTCTACCCATGCATGCGCAAACATACCCGTGCTCATCAGAAAGAAATTTCCCATCACCCCCTTCCCTTTCCGCCCTTGGAGCGAAACCACGCCTCTCTCATGTCTGCGTCCGCCTCAGCAGCCTCTGCTGTCATCGTGAGCTTCCTGCAGTTTCCACAGGGCGCACATGATCCGGAGCGTTTGCTATAATGAGCCCAAAGATGTATTTTCTACAGCAACACTTGAAATGAGCCACTCCTCCTCCACCTCTCTCCTCCACCCACACTTTTCTTCCTCGCCGATTCTGTCTTTCAAGCTCTCGCTCAGATAACCACATGTCATGCAGATTTCTTACTCCTCCCACTGAACCATTAACTTGTTTCACATTCTGTCAAATGTGGTTTGAGTTGTTCGGCAACCATCTTAGTTAGCCCCGTTGTTGCATCAGCCACGACTTGTGTTAATACAAACCTTATTATATAACTACGTCATCAACATTCACGAGGAATGCATTGTTTAAACTTCTATCATTACTTCTGAATTTGAAGATTGTTAAGCGATTATTTAATGTTTTGTTCTAAATCCCTGTCGAACATGTGTTTTCGTAGATTTGTATTGAATTATGCAATTCGGTAAATTGTGTTGTATGACATGCCTGTCAGAGCCATCGAAAAAAACCACAGAGCCTGCCAGTAGCCTTTTCAAGCCTGATTGGAAAAACCTGGTGCTGGTCCTTGCTCATCTATGGCAACACTACCTCCATTTGGTCACAGCACGCATGAAAGTGTACCCCACTTGGGGGGCTGGAAAGTGATCTTTGATGAGAGCTCTGACAGATGACGTCCAGTCTTTTTGGGGAACGTGCGACAGCGGAGAGGATGGCCCAAAGGCTTCACCCCTCCTCCCTCCCGCCTCCAACTCTGTTTGCCCCCCAACTGCTTGGTGAACCCCATTGCACTTATGGAGGAATCCCTGACACCACCCTCAAACAGCAGGGCTCAAAGCAGCAGCAGCCTGATAGCTGATCTTTTCTTGTAAAGGAGCAGGCAGGTCAGCGGTCGTCAAGCCGGGTCTCAGTCCCCCCGGCGCTGAGAGACTGGAGGGCAGGACTTTACTCGCAGTGTAAACTCAAACACATGCTGCATGCAAACAGGACAACCTGGGCTTATTCTGTGCATCACTTCAGCGTGAGTTGTGTGTCCCATTGTGGTGGCTCAGGATGGTCCGTACTTTAAGCGTTCATGTCGGTGAGAATTCACATCACTTCATGAACCTGAAATTAACGTTTGCTCTTTTATTACCTCTAACTGGATCTTTACCTAAACTTGAACATGCGTTTGATGTGTCTGACCAACACGTTAAACATAAATACTAATCATCATATACAATCCTTACCTAAACTTAATCGTACCGTATTTGCCAGGTAGAGATATTTGCAGACTTGATGCTGTCCATGAATGAAATATGGGATCCTTCAAATCCTTGTGTATCGTGCATATTTGTACTTTTTGCTGTTTAGATAATCATTTATTTACTCAACACAGTATAAAAACAATAACAGCTTGCACATCTCCCCGAACTGCCCCTTTCATCTGCCCAATTTATATCCAATAAAAACATAATAAATCATAAAACAAATGTTCCTGCTCTGTATTCTTAATTATCACAATAAAAAAGGGAATACACTCACACACCAATTTATGGCATGATGTAAAATTTATGACCCAAAAACGTATATATAGTATACCATGTAACTTAATTGACAACTAACAAAAACAAAATGTCAAAAAGATAAAGTTTAAAACACTGTCCATTTACTTTTAATGTTGTGACAGATGTTGCTGCAATTACTCACAGATGTTGAGGATGTAACTTTGCAGTCACAAATAAATTGAATTCAGTTATAGATACACATAAAGAGCAGATGTGCATTTCAGTGTGTATGTTTGTGTCGTGCTCGAGCACCTGTAATCATTATCAGTGAAGGGGTTCACATTCCAGTCCACTAATTACAGAGTTGAGGCATTGTGTGCTTTGATTTCACCAGACCCTGACTGTGCTGAAACCACAGTGTTCCCCCCCCCCACCCCGCCGCCCCATCTTTTTTCTCTCGTACCCTCAAAACCCACACATGCAGGACATCTTTTATCCCACCTCCATCCCCTAATTTCCAACCTCTTTCAAACATTTCACTAACTTGCAAAGTCACTTGGAGTATTTTGAAAATGTTGTCACTGTGGCACCAGCAGTGGAGTAGCAGATGGCCACGTAGCATTAGATGCAGAGGTGGCACGGCAACTCTATACTCATTAAAAAGTCCTTAAAACCTTTTAAGCATGTGAGTTTGATTTTTCACCTCCTGCTTTGTTGATGTAGTTTTGGTCATTTGTACTTAAAATGTTGAACAGACACTTAAGGTCTCAGCATGGTCCCTGCACCAAACTGTGTGTGTGTGTGGGTTGGGTACAAAGTCTCCACAACAATTAAGTTGTACACAGTGTACTCACACAAGTGAAGCTGTCTCGTCTTTGCAGCGGTTTGCTTTCTGAAAGAGGGCTGAGAACAAACCTATAACTCCAGAGGGCTGATCCTGAAGTTGATAGATGGAGGAGAAACCACATATGATGTCTCATTGTTAAAATGTCCACAATAGCTGCATGTTGCAATTGTGCAGAATGTTTGTTTCATTGTTCTTGCCTTGAAAAAAATATGTTGAAGAAGGTGAAAGGTAAAGCAATTGGCTCTGGGGTGCCACAGATCAACAAGCCACCCGTCAAACAAGATCCTTCGTGGCAGTCCTCTCAACCGCAAACCATAATAATTCAAACATAGATTATGTATGTAATTGCAGAGGTTTGCTGCAAAAAAACAAAACAGTGCAAGAATCCTGCAGCAGGCCTCAAAGTTCCTCCCTCGTCCCTCAATGGTGTCTCCTTTGCATGGTCACTACTTTCAAAGGACTGCATCACTGACTCTATCTATAATAATTAAAGTCCCTCATGTGAGAGTACTGCACTTAAAGATAACTACAGGATCTGGTTTGCATCCAGTTGAAGAGGTTATAGTCTGGCCTGGCCTTAAATCCTCATCTTTAGTTCTTCCTCAATAATCCCAGTTAAGAACAGTGTATAGCATTTATCTGAAGAAGATGCATCTGTCATGGGAAATGATGAAAGGAAAGCTAAATAGAAAGAGAAGACAACTGTAACAGATAACAGTAGTGGTAGCCATTTCCCCTTAGATACCTCCATCCACATGTGCTTTTCATCTACACATCCAACCCAACCGCCTGCCTTCATGAAACCTTACTCATTTGGTTTCAGTCTAAATAGGTGTCACAACAAACTAATATCAAATTGCAAAGGTTTGGATAGAATTAAGAATAGAAAAAGGAGTTTAATAGAACAAATAATACAAAACAACCTGTTTATTTTGTTATTTATTTGTCAGGGTCTTTGTTCGTGTCTACAATAGACTTCTCTGTGAAGCCCAGACCAGACAGAGCAAAGTAGAAATGGTGACTCTCAGCTTTCTTTCTGGAAGCATTCAGGGCAGTTGTCTGTGTCTGGGGCGCACTGTGTTATAACCAGTGGTCACCTGCTGTCAGGGGAGTCTTCACAATCCTGCAGCATTTCCTCACATCAAAGTGGCTGTTGCTGCCACTGCTCTGACCCAGTCTATAACCGGGTAATGCCGACCGAGTTTATATGCAATGCCAACATCTGTAATGTCCTCTACTTTATCCAGACATGGATTTGCATATTTCTCTTATTTTGAAATTGTGAATTAATCAAGTTTAGCTCCTGTTTTAATTTGTACTTGAGGAATTCTCTTACGTCTACAGAAACATCTTTTTGGCGTATTTGGTGAACTGCTGTAAAACACTATTTTTTTACTGTTTTATCATACTATAATTAAAACTACAGCTCTAACATTAGTACCATAATTTCAGTTAACAGCACTTGGCAGAGGCTAAGAGACCCCAGTTTAAACACCCAAGAAATCCTTTCTGCCTTTGCAACCACTTTCTGGAAATGTCCGTAACACTGCTCATTTTTTCCACCTATCTGCTCCACTTAAGCTTAGTGGCTTTCTAAATTTGCCACAGTCCACTTTAACACATAGAGTGATCTATCAGTCAACCAGAAGTATGTAATGCTCAAAACATCTGAGTCTCGCTCTGGGCCTGGACCTGCCCAGCCTGTCCTCGTGCTGTTTTATGCAGCTCTTTTCCTGCTCTTCCATGGTAATGCAGCCTGATCTCGGGTCGCAGGGGTCAGAGTATATGAGCAGACATCTGGACCAGAAAACTGGTTCCAACGTCACTGAGGGAATCAGGGGAGTCAGTTTTATCAGTGTGAGAAAGAAGTCTGGCTTAGTGACAGGAGGATGGCGTAGGTCTTTAAACAGTCAGAGTAGCTTTTTCTCCCCTATTTGCACCAAAGCCGTGCTCTCTAACCCTGGCCTTAACAGGTCCAGTCAGCTTGCGGTGCCGGTGAAACCCAACCGGGCCTGGGCTAGATCAAGCTTTGGCTGGCAGCCGTGTCAAAAGCGTCAAAGGTTTATCACCTACCCCCCCTTTTACTCGCATCTTGAATCTTCTTCTACTTGACTTTATTTTTCTAGTCTGCTCTCCAAAGCTCTGTGTTTTATTGGCCTTGGCAGACACGTTTATCCAAAACAACTTACAATAAGTACCGGCCGTGAAATAACGAGAGCAAGTTATCAAAGATTGGACTGTATCCAAAATAAATAGTAATGTTTCAGTGCTACACTACAAGTGGTTTGACATCAAACTGTCGCACTTTTATTGTCTTGTGCTCTCTTTAGTCATCAAGCGCTCTTTTTTTCCTCAGTTAGAGTCAGTCAGCACTGTTGTCGACAACAATGAGTGATCACAACAAGCAGTCATCAGCTTCAGAAGGGGCCCATCTACTTTTGATGCTTTGACCCTGAAGCACAGTTGGACGACTAAAGTCACAATTGGCCGCATTTGCCATGTTGGACCATTTAGTTCGGAAAAGTGCTCTTAACCTTGTGTACCAATGCAATGGACTTTTACCATCTTTATGATCCTGCTCATTAAAATTAACTGTCTAGCTGTAAAAAATAGATTTTCCCTTTATGTTGCCTTCTGGATTGTCTTATGCACTCCAGATCTAACATGAGAAATTCATCCCACCCCCCCGTTGATTCAGTTCCACTCCTCCCTCTATCTTTTTTTGTGCCTCTCCGTTTTTTGTCAAAACACTTGGCTTTTCCATGAGGGAAGGCCTGTGCTCTCGTAGCAACCAATCCAAATACGCAGAAACACACATAAATCATTCTCTCCGTACTTGGAGATAATTGCCCGGGTTGAAATACTACAATGTAAAATATGGCAAAAGATAACTATCTGTTGTAGATAATCGTTACTTATACATAGGGTGTTTATTTATGCGTCAATCTGTGTGAACAGCTATAAACATGATTTCATGTCAGCCCATACTAGGCCCTAAATTTAAACTGAGCAAGTCATCAAACTAGCCACACTTTGAGTGCCACTGAGGGAATACCCCTCATTTAATCGGGCATATTTTAAGAGATCCCCTAAAAAGCTTGCCCTACCCCTTTAAAAGTAAGCCCATCAAACCTCTGCCTTTTGATCAACCTCATAACTCCTGTACCCCTTCCCAAAGGCATTTTTTAACACCAACATTAATGAGCCTTACTTCAACATCTCGTCTTCTCTGAGGTGACAGCCTGTCCTGTTGGTCCCCAGTTCGAGCCCATTATCACCGGGGTCTGGGAGCGGACACGGCCTTGCAAGGCCCTCGACCACTGTGCTCCTGTCTATAAAAATACAAAAAATGGTGCTGGAGCTGGCTCCACCGCCCTCATTTACCTTTTTGACTACTTTGTGGCTGCCTAGAGTTTGTACTTTTATAGGCAGTGGGGGTCAGGTGGACGAGGTCTTCAGCATTATTTACCCCAGAGTGCTTGTCCCGCTCACAGAAGCGCCAACCTGCCCTCGCCTTCACCCTCACCCTGGCAGCTCAGGGGCCTGTAAAGCATAAACACAGGGTTGGGATGTAGGGAAGGGTAAAGAAGGGGGGGCTCTTGATGAACTTGCAGGTATCATCACCTCTGAGTATACTGTCTTTGGCTGATGATTGAATGAGATGGTCCAAACGGTGTGTTTTAAAGAATCCCCAGGGTTGCCCTTGAGTCTTCTGTCTGCAGAGTTTACGATCTGCATGACTGACTCCAAGGCCAAGTGAATCGCCTGGAGCCATGCAGGCATATTTTTTTTGTGCTTTTCTAATATCAGTTTTTTCACCGAGGCTTTATAGAAGTTTTTGCCTGTAGCTACAAAACAGACATTTAAGCAGTTTTGCTTTGAGTCTCATTTTCCACTCTTAGTCGCTGTGAAAAGCAACATTTGCTACTTCCTATCCAGGGGCTTGACGGTTCCCCTGCTGCCACAAGTTCTTCTCGTCTTCCCTATTATCTCCCACTCCCTGGGCCTTGCTGTTTGGTCCCTGGCTTTTATGGCAGGGTAGGAGAGGGCCATGAGGAAATGAGGTGACCTTGGGGTCACAAGTGGAGTCAGGGGGCTGGAACCGGACCACAGTCCTGGCAACTCAACTCTCTCAGGACTGGTTCGGGTCGGGGCAAGCAGAGCAAGGAGACTGGGGACAGGGTCTCTACCATCCTTGACCCCAGCATCATATGCCTTTAATCATGTGAGATTTGAATTTGTTTACAAGTCCCTGCAGTCTTAAATCTTCCACGTCCCCTCTGTACCCTCCATCCACCATCCCCTCATACCTGGAGTCCTTCGTTTCTTCTTCTCTTTAATATGGTGTCAGACATCTATTTATTATGCTGTTTTAACTGGTTTTCAGGAATGGGTTACAAGCTATTTGGGAATCCACCAAATAGGATTTGAGGGACACCCCTCTAAGATGTTAATCTGTTATGAAAGGCCGCTCACCCCACTAAACTCCCCCTGCACTGGAGCCCGGGGGCTCTTTATGGCCCCATCAGGCACCCGTGTGGACGACTTACTGCTGACCTTCTGACCCGGCAGTTGAAGCCATATGAGGAGGGAATCTTTCTCTTGTCCCATTACCTCGCCTCATACTTTTCTCGATTTCTACTCATATGTCCTCTCTTTGTAGAAAATGTAGAAATTCTTCAAGTTAGCATTTCTTACAATTAAATCATTGGGTTATCATTTGATTCATTGATCATCAATCAAATGTAAAGACTTTAGTCCATTATTAAGCTTACCAGACCATTTAGTATGAGTTTTGGATCCATGTCTATTAAATCTCTTCTGATACCCTTTGTGTACCGACACCGGAAGCTCTTTATCTCTAATAGGCAACATTTATATTCACTCTTGTGTGAAAGATTTACACAGAGCCTAGCCACTGTTATTAGGGAGGTACCAGCATGTTTGCTGCACCAGAAAGTCCTTCAACTGGCTCCTTCATATTAAAAATTTACACGTAACCAAAGAGCTGTTACATTTGGCTTACTAGCATGTTAGTATCTGAAGAGCTTGCCACGAAAGGACTGGTCCTGGGGAGTTGAGTGGCTAATTGGATCGGTTGGGTTAAATAAATGTTTGAGTTTCCCCTGTGCATGGGGGGGGGGGGGGGGGGGGACCTGGGAGTAGGAGCCTCTCATTTTAGCAAATGAGGCGAAAATGGAGATGAAAGCGAGAAGGAGAGAAATAACGAGACTCATGAGCTCATTTATGATAAAGATCAGATTTATCCGATTCCGACCGATTTATTACTTGGCCTATTAAAATCAGTCGCTATGAGCATTTCAAAGTGTTTTTCATTTATGCACGAATATGAAAACTTTATCTTTAATTATAGAATTATTGTATCTGCATTGTATTAAACATCTTGGTATGACTCGCTTGTGTCAGGATGTAATTTACACAAATATTTATCATAGTGAATGTTTGATGATCATTTTGTCATTGCAGATTCCAGATCCAGACGTCAACCAGTGACCCCAACAGCTACAAGGGCCTGAGCGATTGCTTCCGCACCATCATCCGTAATGAAGGGTAGGTCATCCATACCATACAGTTTCTTCACATCACCAGTGATATCTGTGTCATGTTTCTTGTCTCTCCTTCTTTACTCAGATGGCCAAAGTTTTATTTATGTGTAACTTAAACAAATTTCCGCTTATTCTATTTCGATTAAAAAAAACTTTAATTGTACTTCATTTAAATTATGACCATATAAAGAAAAAGGTTTAAATACACATGTTAATTGGAGTGGCCAGTCCATAGTTGGTCAACTGTGTCACAATGAGGGCAGATGATGTTAAAATGTCTTTACATCACAGAGAAATGTACTTTATGCTTTCTTTTATCATCAAAGATAAGCTGATGAAAAATGGTGTTGTCACAGTTGTCATGTCACTGTGCATGAGGGGTAATGGTGTGTTGTCAACATGAAATTTACACTCAACATGCTGCTCTAGTCAATAACTCAAAGATATGGTGGTATGGTGGGGGGGAGAGCTGAAGGTGTTCGGATGTTTTAAGAGGGCCGGTGTGTCTTTCTACAGAAATATCCATCAACAAGCTACTGAAAGTACCTTATAACTCATTGTACCTCACATTGGATGAAGGCAGAGCAGCTATTGCCTTGTGTTAAACATCACAAGCAGCTAAAGACAGTGATCCAGCCGCGCTGCCTCCACCTCTGCCTGCCGTGTGACAGCTCTGTGAGACAGTGCAGGCGTAGGAGAAAGTGGTTGCCACTCGCTCTGTTTACGGCGAGTCGACAGCTTTACAGCGGATATAAAGTTGATCTGCTGCGAGGTGTGAGCAAGCGCACGGTGAGAGGCCGGCTTGTGACAGTTGGAAATCCTCTGTTGGCTGCAGTTCAACAGAGATCCTGCTACAGTAGCTGTGCCCTCTTCACCCCACACACCCTCGGTGTGAAATCGAATGCCTGCATGCTTTTTGGGTGTGTCCTTCGGGAGTAGGTTTGCATGAATTTCCAGAGAAGTCTCTGACTCAAGGAAATGGTGGCCAAACTACGCTGCATCAACCCCATCAGCTATTGGAGCTATTTGACTGTAATTTCATGCTAATGTGTGTGTGCATGTGTGTGTGTGTCGGCGGACAGACGGAAGATTCACTTTGCGTCGACCAATTATCACTAACAGTATATTTTTTTGAGGCTGTAATCACTCCCCAGTAGCACATTGAGTTTTACCTCCAGGCCAAACCACTTAGTTATAATTTATACAAATAGTGTTAGGCCCCGCTGTTGTAGAATTATTATTAAAAATAAACATTTCCCTTCAGCCCGTGGTAGGACTGAGCTAACACCAGGCCTCACTCGGTCTGAGGCGATGAGGGAGGAAACCTGAGCCCTCAGCTCGAGCCCAGTGATTAAACTGAAGAAAGACATGAAAATGTGCATGTGTATGACTCCATCCATTTGTCACTTTATAGCCGGGACACAATGACCTTTAGACTTAACTTTTTATATTGAGGCAAGATATATTTTATACAGTTTTAGCCCAAAAATGTACTTTCGGAATTTTTTACATTAGGTGGTTAATAAATCTAGAAAATCTGTCATGAAACCTGTAGCTGTGCTCATAAGTGTGTGACAGTGTGAACTACATTCACCAACATGAGGTTGCGTGTTGCCTCATAGGCCACCCCCCCCCCCCCCCCCCCCTTGCATGTGGGTGCAGCAGAATGAGCATGTGTTAAGTGTTTCCGTCTGGAGGCAAACAAAAAGACTCTATTCTCAAGCATTCTTTACCAGTGTGGTATCCAGAGACTGGGTCGGGACCCAAAGCATGGTCACAGAATTATTAGAAGGGTCCATGCATTGCAGCGTAGACTCCGTACAGTAGATCAATGAGTAACGCCCTGGAACTAACAGTGCCGAGTTGGTGGGGTGTTGGGGGGGGGGGGTCCAGCTGGGACCACCCATGCGAAAAATATATACATCCACAGAAGTGTGAAGAAGAACAGATAAGGGTGTCCACCAGATTACATATGTTTTTCTGTGGAGAAAGATGCATGGTTTGTGTGAAGCAGCTGGCAGCGTAAAGGGGTAGTTTGATATTTTTGGAGGGTTGTTTATTTACTTTTATGCCCAGAGCTATGTGTCGTGGTACATATCAGTTTTTGGACCAAGCCACAGCGTGTTAATTAGTGAGCTCCAGGGGTGAAGGGAGGGGGATTTCTGTTATTTTTGAGCTGAGCCAGGTTTTTTCCCACTAATTTCCAGAGTGTTCAGTCAGGTGTTGGATCCTTTATATTCACTGTGCAGACATGAGAGTGGTACCAATCCTCTTGTACAATGCACACCGAAAAATGTAATATAAATCCCAAAATGTCACATCCCAAGTTACTCCTAACGTGAAAAGAAAATCTAAAAAAGTTATGCAAGTTGTGCACAGTTACACTTTTAGGGTCAAAGGAGACATTTTTTGAAATATTACAATTCTCATGTTTCATTTTATAGATTAATCCAAATTCAACAAAATGCCCTCATTAATAAATATAGGTGATGGGTTCAGCTATAGGTATATAATATAGCAGGACTGAGGCTCAGTGATACAAATGCTATGTTTACACGTTATACACACACATATATGTACTGTATATATATGTATGCTGTTACCCACAATACAATAGTTTAAGTTGACTTTTATTGTCATTAATCCTCATACAGAGTATACGCCCGAGTGAAATGTGGGATTCTCACAAATGCCAAAATTACAGCAACAAAACATGAAACGTATAAACATGACATACGACATATAAACAGAAGAACACGGGTGTTTAATATGTCTGCTGGTGGTGAAGGTGCTGTGTGCATGTATGTTAAACATAGGAAACATGATTGGAAGAATAAATAATAAATACTGAGCAGATTAAAAACAGCGGTTAGAGGAAAACGTGGTCAGCAGTGTAGTTATCCCCCTATGATTACTTTGATTATATGTGTGTATGTATACTGTATGTAAAGTACAGTGAAAGCATTACAAGAGAATATAGTACAGTGGATGAATAAGAGGAATCTATAATGGTTTAGTTGGTCTGTAATAGTTTTAGTCAATTGTTTTTGTTACACATGGCTTTGCTTTTGTCCAGCTCCTCATTGTCGTCATAGTTTTTTTAAATCTGAAATACAACCAGACATCTGCCCCGAGGCCGGGCGGCGCCTTCAGTGGAGCAGCGCCCGCCATGTTTTATGTCTCTCGCGTGGCCGGGCTTTCCCACTCAGCGAGATCTGACCACGCGAGGCTAACGGGGTTCGAGCGTCACACGTACACAGGAGACCGCTTTACACTGGAAAAGGAATATATTAAACGATCCGTCTCAGGGTTTTATGAATTGATATTGGACCACTCAACTGAAGAAGGATTTAATTCAGGAAATTCATTTTTTTTTTTTTAGAAACACTTTATTTATGGTTTTATCCAGTGAATCCTGGCGACTGGTGATTCTGCCTTGTTGTCACTCTCAGAGAAACTGGGAAAGTGGAAATATTTGAAGATGAGGCATGCTGGTTGTTTACATGTTGAAAAGTTCCGGGGGCGGCTCATATTTCTCATGACAGAGCTGTGAAGTTTAACACTCATCTCTGCTAATGAGAATCATTCTACTACTTTTCAAAAAAATGCAAATGTTACCTTATGCTTTTACACATTTCTCCAGTTAAGAAGTCAGTGCTTGTCCGTGTGATTATTATTGGCCAGTTTATTTAATCAAATGTTTGTGTGGTTGTGTCAGTGCTACTCCTCCTCTCCAGAATGGATGGGAGGCTGTTAAAAAAGGAAAGGTTTATGAAAATGAAAGACAAATCTCATACACAAGTGCATACAAACACACACCTCCTCCCCCCCCTCCTTGGTCAGGAGGACATTTGCATAGTAAAGCCAAAAAGGGACTTAGTGTGTATTTTACATTGGGAATCAAATTAGAATTCAAATGATTGCCACACACTAGAAGCCATATTTGTTCTGTAACAAATTTCTCACCCCTCCTTTATCACCTGGTGGCCCCCCCGGCTTGACCACACCCGGGGAAATCCATGGCCACTATTTGCATGGACACAGAGAGCGGAGGGATAGGCCTTCCGTCGGACTAAAATGACTTGTTTACACAAACGAGTGGAGGAATCTATTTTCCCTCGCTCTCACGTGTAACTTGAGGTGTGGACAAAATCCTTTTTCTCTGTACCTGTACGAGTTGGCTACAAGTACTCTAGTAATAAGTTGTGGTTCACTGCAGTTTTTTTAGGTGGGGGGGGGCGGGGGAATCTCAGCCTCTCTGGGTTCTGTTCGGCTGTAAGGGCTCGTACCTTCTCAGGTTATACTGTGAAGACCAGCAACGGAAATATTTACCCTCGGACTCAATCATCCAAGATCATCTCTGTTGACTTGTAGACGATGTTGCCACAACAGAGCTGGTGCCGCTGTTCACAGGATACAGTCGGTCACGCCTCATTCGACCTGTGTATAATATCAAAACGCACTTTATAGTTTCTCTCTCTCTGTCACCTTCAGGCAACATAGTCAAAGAGTTGCTCTACTGGGGCTGATGGTTGGCAATGAAGACGTCTCTGATGGCCTCTGTGTTTTGGTCCCGTTCACACCTTCCTGTTTGTAAACATGAAGTAGAATTTTGTAAAGGGGAAGTAGCTTCTTCCACATTGTATTCCACACAGTCTATAAATAGTTCTTGTTGTTTATAACCCATTTCTTAACTTATCAGAATTCATATAGTTAAGAATTGTTGGGTCTCATTAGTTTAGTAACACTTTCACTGTAACAGAAAATGGCCCAAGTGGTTATTTATTTATAAAAGCTCCATACAGAAGAAAATGATCAGAATCAGATTCGATTCCATCTGAACTCAAGCTTCCTCTTTGAAAGAGCATCTTTCTTCTCCATTTTCAGGCAGCAATATTTTGTCTGAACACATGTAGAAGCGTAGCTGTGTATTCCTGATATGTCAGTCGCCTGTTGAGGTGACACATCCCCTTTTTTTGTGTGTGTTTGCTCTGTGTCTCAGTAATGTCTGAACAATCTCATTTATTCTGATACAGACAATTCTTTTTAATAGTATACGATTTTGTAAAATCAAATATTAATATAATAAGAAGTATTATAAGTAGTCAGCTGTTTAGCAGACAGTCATTGCTGTTGGAAAGCTCTGATACTTGATGACAAGTGTTTTGATAATTAGTTGTGGTTCGCTGCAGTTGTTGGACGGCGGCCTGGCTGCTGTGGCTTCTCTGCGTGTCACGGCTCGTCCTTCTCAGGTTGTATTCAGTAGAAATGTAAGAAGCCAGCAGCGAAAATATTTACACCTGGACACAATCAGCTATATCATCTCTGTTGACTTGTAGACGATGTTGCCACAACACAGCTACAGCCACTGTTCACAGGATGCAGTCGGTCGTGCCACATTGTCCTCTGCACACCGAACTGTGTATATTATCAATATGTTCTCACTGAAATGCTCTTTCTGTCTCCGTCACCTGCAAGCAACTTAGGTGAAGTGTTGCCTTATTGTTGCCCATTGTTGGCAGTGAAGAAGTGTCTGTGTGTGTTTGCAGATACGCTATGCATGTCTTCCCCTTTGCTTTGGACATTTGGGTTTGATGACTTCACATTCTGCATTGCATTGGCTAATTTGACAGTTGCTTTTCCCTACTGTAGGAGACGGTGCAGTACTAGCAGCTAAATCTGTTAGAAGATCAGCCATTGATGCATGTTGGGGTGTTAGGAGAGGAGGTGTTCTCAGAGGAGATGAATCTTTAAGATGGAGATGAACACCCCTGCTCTGATAGCATCTGGTATCTTGTTCTATCAGAGAACAGATGAGAGCCCGTAGAAGGTCTGATTGTCATGTGTGCAGGGATGTTTCGATTTAGTTCTCATATACATTTAAGAAAATCTTCTCAGTGATGCAAACCAAGAATAAGAGAGAAGATCTTAGTTCGTTTTCATCTTGAAGATGTTTTATATTATTATCACTGTGAACACATCGTATGAAAAGCCTGAACCCAGCAGTGTGTTAGTCATTCTCCTGGAGGACTATGCAGTTGAATCAGGTTGTGTCCACACTGACGATACTCGATACCCGATCTGTTTCACTGTTTGTTTTAGTTTTTCTAGGATTTGTTGACATAAATAGAAAAAGGAAAAACTTAAATTGTTTGCAAACAAATCTGTTGATAGCCGCTACCAGCATAAAGCACATGGTTCTGCCTGTAGGTAGGTTTTGACAGGTATTTCTGGACTTCTCTTAAATTTTGTAATTATTCAGGTATAATTAGAAAAAGATAAAGTGACTCCCTTGAATCCATCATGTCAATTAACTGTATACTCTGTTTCTGAAATATTTAGTTCCTTCGGCTTAAAAATAAAGAAAAACATAATAAAACACCTCTCTTTCTCTGGAACTGGGATAATTTGCATTTTCCATGGACTCAATATTTTCTCATGGAAAAAAATTGCCTGCCAGTAAATAAACAAGGATGTGGTTGTTTAGGATTCCGGGTCCGTCACTTCTGGTCATGATGTTTGGTCTGAACTTGTCTAAAACAGTCACTTCACACATTATGATTTTTATCACTGTTGCACAATGTAGTGTGTGTTTTTGATTGACATCTTTATGTTTTGTTAGTGTCAACTACACAAGTTGAACTTTCCTACCAATGTTTTCACTAAATTGAAGAATGAGGGAGATGCACATGCATGCACTTCTGAATGTATACGAAACACGCTTTATGCCGCATTTGCAAAACAGAAAACGTACTACTACCAGGACCGACTGCTCTCAACTGCTCTTACATCATACATGCTTTGCCCTTATGAATAAAAGGGCAATCATTACAAAAATCGTACATGTTGTAGGTAAATATTTGATGTTTTTTAGATAATATCTACTGTTTTTTTGATAGATAATGTATAAGATCTAACTGTGAAAGATTCTAAACACAAAATTTTTGTGTTTATATATGACATTTGTGTATAATTAAATCTACCCAAACTGTCCCCTTGTTTTTTAATACACTCCATAAAAGCGATATCTAACAAAATAAAAATTGTGTGAAATAAAGGAATACATTTTCATATAGATAGCTCACTGCTTGATTTTATGTTTCCTGCCTTTAAGGAGGATGTAAGTCTCTGATGGACATATGAGGAAGTAAAGGCAAACTAACAAATTGACTGAGAGTACACAGCTACCATCCAACTCATCAAATTATGAAGTTGTTTCCTGATGAGGATGTTTACCAAAGGTTTGGGGTTTGAAAATGTTTCTTGGTCGTTGCTCTGCCAAACAGCATTCATTTACTTTCTGTTTCCATTTTGTGAGCTTGGTATGTGTCCTGGTTTCCATGTGTACTCGCTTTAGATTGTTTCCCACAGTAAAGACTGAAGTGAGGCTGTGACCTTACATCTTTAAGAATCCCACTTATACCAGTATGTGATAAAAAATGTGTGCTCCTAGAAGGACAACTTCACCTGTTGTGTCTTTTCAAAGGACAAACTGACGTAGTGCCTCTAGAGGAGATAATGTTAGTTGCATTGTGGGAAATGTAGGGTGAGAGACGGACAAATTAGATGCTGATACTGACTCAAATCCGTCTATAGGGTATCTCTGAGAGTGGGGCGGATCTATGTAGTTAAATCCTGTGAGATTCTATGTTTACATCTCTACGTGTATCACATTACCAGTAGACCCATATGTTTTGTCTGGAGCTTAAACAGAGGGTCAGCTGTTTGGAATTATTTCATATTTTAATACAACAATTCACTAAATGTATTTGTATATGTGCACATTTATTCGTTGCTTTTTGTAATACAGAGTTAGGAAAGCAATGTTTGATTCCAGCCTGATGTTGTCCTGATGTAAAAAAGAATGATCCCACAGAGAGACATACTGTCCAGTTTATTATTAATATTCAACACTGGTATCAGATGACTTTTTCAGCCAAATACCCAGAACCCACGTCAGCATCAGGACAGAAGCGGTCGAGTTGGTGCATCCTGGCTCCATCTTTTTGGAACTTGACATATTCTAGGAACTAAAATCAGGAATATCTTGGCAACTGCATCGACTGTAATCTTCATGTAAATGCTCCAGTGTTATGAAAGTGCACATCTCAATTCCCAGAATACGCTTAACTAGAAATGATTGTAGTTACTTATCGCTTGTGGTGAACATTTTCCATTGTATGACTTACGAGAGATAGTTGGATTTTTTTTCCAGGATGTTCCAGGCGGCTTTTGGCATTCCAGAATTTTGTACTTGCTTCTGTTGTGTAATAAATTGTGTGAAATAAGTTAAGCACTACTTTATTTATATGCCAACACTATACAGATGTTACAGTTTGTTATCTCCTCAATGCAGTTGCTGTTTTAGAGATGTTTTATAAAGTGTATGATCATTTTTGGAGAGGTTGCTGTTGAGGTGTGTCATTGTACTGAAAGAATCCGCTGGTTGTTCTCTTGATTAATGGATAGTCCTTTATATAGAATATCTGAATATTGTGGCGTTATTAGCGTGTTTGGTTCAACTTAAAACCCAAATCCTAAAAATTATTATTTCAGCTTTTCTTTGTCAGATATCGTGATGAAAGTAGTTATTAAAACCCAATTAACTGACAAATTCTTTGAGTGCTTGATTACATCCTGTTTGCTTACAATATCAGATACAGTCAACAAACAGATAAGCAACTTGCCTTTTCTCTCTGCAGCATCTTTGGCTTCTACAAGGGAATCCTGCCTCCGATTGTGGCCGAGACACCAAAGAGAGCAGTCAAGGTGAGATGAAGCATGTGCTTGTTGTTTTTACACAGAGCTGCAGAACTTCTTGGGCCGTGACGCTCAGACTCTAAGGTACACAGATGCTGATTAAACCCAAGAAGTCGTCGGCCACTTCAGCCGCTCGTATTTGCTCTCTCGGCCGTCCCAAATATTGACATACAACCATTTAGAGCAAGCCCAAGCTTAATCCTTTGTGTGCATATCTCTATTCACATCAGCAGTACATGCGATGGGGCGATGTGGGGAGGTTGGGCACAGAGGAGGCCTGATGCCTGGTGTGGAGCTTCTCGGTAATGAGATGCTGGAAACGAGGATGTGTGAACTAATAGACGCTCACACTGAGAAGACGGGGTAATCATTCACACGGTGAACAAAGCCGGCTGATGGTGAGAAATGTCTGGAGCAAAGAATTAAAGCAAATTAAAGCCTTGATTAAAAACCACCTGTGCTGGTGTTTTGGTCTTTGCTCAGATAAACAAATCAGCAGATGTGTCTCCTTCTGCTTCAGGTGTTTGTCGAATTGATAAGAAGCTCAGCGAAGTTAGTGTGTGTCGGACGTGGCTGCTTTTTATAGTTTGTGTTGTTTTCTATGTCTGCTGGGATTATTTATTCATTATTCATTTCTTCTGCAGTTTTTCACTTTTGAACAATACAAGAAGTTGCTGAACTTGACTCCTCTGTCTCCTGGTTTGGTAAGTTTTGGACACAGAGACATTTGAATACATCTTCACCTGTAAAACAAACATGTGCTCCTACACACACACACACACACACACAGAGACACACACACTCTTTCTGAGCCAGGAAAAATGTTTTTTTTAAAACTCAACATTTCAGGTCTCCTGCCATGTGCGGACAAGACAAAGACAAATGCCAAGAATAATTTAACCAGCAAAATGAATTAATGTAAATATAAACGTTCCTGTCAATGTAGTTTTCACTTCTGCTTCATGTACAAATACAGTTAATGCAACAGCACATTTGGAGAATTTATTATTCATCTTACATTTTTGTTACACTTTTTTTTGCGACTTTAATATTGTAATAAATAGAGAATTGACGTAAAGACAGCTGAACTACCTGAGCCAGCGGCCATCTCCCTTTAGAAATGTTCAAATGAGTATTTCTCAAATGGGGATTAAGTAAAGGAGGCCTTGGATAAGAATAACTATTTTGTTAGGTGTTAAACTGCATGTGACAGCATCACTGATGACGTGAATCACATATGGTTTAATAAAAGTCCAACTTAAATTAATAGCAGTTGAGGGGAATTTGCAGGTTTTAAAATAGAATGGCACTCGCGCAGAACGCATACCTCCACCCAACGGCCTCCTAAATTCAATAAAGCTGCATCAAATTACTCTCACTCATAGATCTCAGTGCCCTAAATATTGCTGCTTGTTTCATCAATTCATTATTCTTTGGGAAATTGTTTAAGTTTAAGAAAGAGGAAAAAAAACAATCTGTTGTCTGGATCCACACCAAAAGTTAAAGGCTCTTTTCTATCCTTCCACCAAGTTTCATAGAAATCCTCTCAGTAGTTTTGGCATTATTCTCCTGACTATTGTTGATCGTTCAGGACATTGATCAGGCTATATGACCCCCCCCCCCCCGATCAGAAATTCAACTGATTATTAAAGTATATAATGAAACACTGTTGAGCGCTGACCTCCGCCAAGGCCAAACACTCCCTTTGAATTCTCTCAAGCTGCATCAATCTACAACAAACCTAGATGAAAACTCAACCGCCGAGGTAATGAAGAAGATCTAGTATTTGTGATTCCTAACAATAAGGACCAGACAAACACTTGTATCCTTGTGTTAAACCAACACAGTACATTATTTTGCTTCAGATCCAGTCAGCAAAATAATATTCAGTCCCAACAAACGCCCTCTACTGTAAGTTTGATTGGCGGTTGTTAGTTCTGGGGACTGGTTACACCACAGAACACACAAGTGCTTCCATCCTTATTGACTAACCTGCTCTCTGTTACACTGACTCAGAGTTTTAAGCTGGACAGATTTGCGTTGCTGAGGTGCGGTCATCACACTCCACCTATTCAGGTGGCAGCCAAGTGTCAGCCGTGATGGATGGCATACCTGTAACTAAGGATTGGGGCTGTCCCAGCACGGGGCGTATCTGCGGCTTGTTTTCACAGCCACTGGTGGACAAATGTTTACCTGTCCCATCAATCATGTTCCCTTCTTCTTCCTCCTCTTCCGCCTCCTGCTCACTATCTTCAAGTAGCTCCATTTCCCTCTCATCTGATCATTAGTGCAAGTGGAATAGGATCGGTTCTGAATGTCTGTCTCTCTCTTTCTCTCCCTCTTTCTCTCTCTGTCTGTCTCTTTCTCTCCCCCTCTCTCTCTCTCTCTCTCCCTCCCTCTCTCTCTCCTTTTCGCATGGTGCAGCTGAATGCCTTCACTCTGATTAATGGGGACACACACAGTAATAACACAAATAAGGAATTAAAACGTGGCTCGCTGGCTGTGTAAACATCGCCAGGCCTGTCTGAGAGGATGGGTCCCGGGGCTCTGACAGCAGGATAAAGAGGCAGGAAGAGTAATGAGCTATAGACACGTTCTTGACATGTTCCCATTACACTTCTCACTGAGCACGCGCACACACGCACACACAGACACACACACGCAGCCCAATGGAAATGGATGTAGTGTTGCAACATCCACTGTTAATTACTTGTCAGGGATATAGATTTATAAATAGCTTGTGCTTTTATTACATGTTTTATTGTTACCATTTTGTCCTATTTTTTTTAAACATTGGATTAATTATAGTGGTTTGATAATAAGAAAGTTAATGTTTTATAATTAAGGTGTGGTAATTATCCTCCTTTGTAATGATGTCTCTTAAATGCCTTACTTGTTTTCTCACATTCTTCAGTCTTTCTTTCTTTCTTTCTTTCTTTCTTTTGTTCACCCTCTTGTCTCTCATCTGACATTTTTTGCAAACGATAACAAACACAGCTGCCGTCTGCGTCTTCAGACGTATGTCAAACGACAACAATGACAGCCCTGAGACAAATGTCCAGTTCAGATGCAAAACAAAGAGACTTGAGGAACAAGTTTTCAAAAACAAAACTACAACTCGGCTGGGCTCTCGCAGCCGTCCACTCCTTGTGCTTTTCTCTCTGCCCAAATATTATCTCCACACTCAGTCCTGAATCATGTCCATCTTCTCCACAGGCGCTGTCTGTAGCCGGGCTCGGCGCAGGCCTGACCGAGGCTGTCGTCGTCAATCCGTTCGAGGTGGTGAAAGTCAGTCTCCAGGCCAACAGAGATACGTTCAAAGAGGTGGATAGAAATAAAATACTGCTTTGACTTTTTAAAGTGTTGGTCATTTCTCCAGAGGCCCAGCGGTTTGTGCGTCAGCCTTTTAACATGTATTCCTTCTGAATTCTCTCTCTCAAATATAGCAACCCTCCTCATTTGCTCAAGCCAGACGCATCATTAACTCGGACGGCTTTGGACTGAGGGGTCTGAATAAAGGATTAACATCAACACTCGGACGCCATGGAGTCTTCAACATGATCTACTTTGGCTTCTACTTCAATGTCAAGGATGCTATTCCTACCAGCCCGGTAACACGCCAATCAAAATCTATGATCACACTCCGACCCACAGCTCTGTTTTGCTTATTGCCCACAAATGCAAACTGCGAGCCAAGTGACAGACGCACACTCAAGCTTTGCTTTGTAATTCATAACCCTGACTACACCAAGTTAGCTAACCTCAGGCTACATGATACACACGTGTGCCAGCCACCTTGCCAGTGGGGAATAACAAGTGTTTGACAGTGTGATTAGTTCGTCTGACTGCCAGGGCGAGGAGGAAGCAAAAATCAGAGCGGAGCTTCTAAGATCAGCTCAGCTAATACCTCGTCTATTTGCTCTCCATAACATCCTCAACGTCTCGGGTTACACATCCGGCAGCGCCTGATGGCCCAAACAAAAGTTAATTTTGTTTAATGGAAACGTTACCATACGCCAGTTCCACATGTACAAACTGGGGCATTAGATTAACTCCAATGAACTAATGGGAAGCAGACAACGGCACTATTTTCAGGAGAGGGTTACAGCGGGAGCCCAGGCTCGGCTATATTTTCAACATTTTTCCAGTGACGCATGATGTACAGCGGACCAAGTGGTCATCCTCTGTGAAAGATAATTACGTGGCTAGATGACTCAAATAGCTCTCGTCTCAGATTGTGGCTGTCGCTTTTGGGAACGATCCATCGGTATGTACATCGACGGAATGATCCTGTTTGTGAGCGGCCATTGTTGAGGCAGCAGAGGATAAATATTGTGGGACCCGGCCGCTCACAGGCGGAGCTGATAGTGGCTTGGTGCAAAGCCCTTTTTGGGAGCAACATAAGCAATGAGCAACTCAAACACGTCAGTAGTCAAATTTATCCAGGCGAGCTCGGGCTCCTCTCGTATCGCCATTTGAATAGTACAAAAGAGGCAGATAGCACACTGCCGTCATTCACAAGTGAATGTGTGAGGAGATGTTTGCTCAAGGCTCTTAGGAAGTGGGTTGATGGGTGTACTTAAGCTGCGGGTACGTTGCCCCCTTCCCCACTCGAGAAAAACAGAAGAAGTGGGATTAGCTGTTGATTTACCTCGGCTCTCAGGGTGTTCAGCCGCTTGAGAAAGGCCCGGACCGGAGAGGCTGCTGTCATTTGTAAAAATATCCTGGCCAATTAGCTGTCAGAGCTCTCTGAGTCTGGGCTTCTTTGGTACAGTAATACCCCTGTGCCGAGTCACAGCCCAATTACCCAAATTGTCCCCATATGCCTCCCCAGTCTGCCTGCATGAACCCTGTTTATAAATCCTCTGTCTTGGCTCCCCGGAGAACATGTGCTTCTGCTCAGCCAATCAGAGCCCTGCGCCACACTCAGGAAACACTAATCTGCCCCCCGCTACCATAAAATGATCAGGGCTTTCATGCCAGCTTTGCAATCATATGCACAAGCCTGTGCTCTCCTCACTTTCACTCACATACATGTGCACATAAGGTATCAGCATTGATTTTGTCAGCTCCATGAGGCTGCTTTACTTTCTCTCTATTTATGTTTTGTGCCACCAACACCTGGTGCCCAGTCCGGAAACGTTTACCCTAACTTGAATGCACATATACCACTTTGTTTTAATCCTGTGTCCCCTCCTCTTCTCCAGGACCCGACCCTTGAGTTCATGAGGAAGTTTACCATCGGCCTCGTGTCCGGGACCATCTCCTCCTGCGTGAACATCCCCTTCGACGTGGCCAAGAGCCGCATCCAAGGCCCGCAGCCGGTGCCAGGAGAGATCAAGTATCGCACCTGCTTCCAGACCATGGCCCTCGTGTCCCGGGAGGAGGGGTGAGAACAATCAGGGGCGGGGGGGGGGGTTGGAGGTAACTGATAAGTGGGCGATCCTCAAGATGAAATTTAAAATGCTGTCACTGCTGCATCCAAGAATTAATGAGCCACTTTGTCTGTTTTGTTAGCAATTGATAGTTGGTTATCTTTCAAGCCGGCTGTCAGAGAAGACAAATGCCCCAGCGGGTGAAACGGGGCTTCACCGTACGGTTTGAGTTTCCTCCAGAGGAACTGAATGAATAACTTGATGCACAGCTGTGATCCGATGAATGGAAAGCAAAAGAGTGACGTTCGATTCCCGGGCTGCGTTCCCCACGTGTGATCATACATTTCTGCAGTCTGTCAGTTGTACAGTAAATGTTAACATATTTTCGAGCCTCGGAGGAATGACAGCTCTAAATGGAAGCTTCAAGGAAAGATCTATGTTATGTTAGCAATTGCCCGAGGCTTTTCCACTTTCCCCCCACGCAGCACCACGAGACCAGGGCCAGCGAGATGTTTGTAGTTAGTGGACGCTGGAGCCTTGGGGGCTGCTGCAGGAGCAGCACTGAACCGCTGGCGTCGCAGGGGTGCGTGCAGGGTGCCCCCTCCGCCACATCCAGTCCCCTGCTCTAACACAACACAGTCCCTGCTAATTAGTGGTCCCTATGGGAGACGTCGTTAAGCAGACCCTAACGAGCCGCGCGGCGCTCCACGGGTCAATCTAATCAGACAGAGGGCCAGGGAGGAAGTGGGTCGAGCCTTATTAACGCCATCAGTGGCGGGGGCAGGGAGCAGGACAGGGAGCACGAGGCGGAGGCAGGCAGCCACTGATCACCTTGAATGCATTAAGGGGCAGGTCCTCGCCAGCGCCGGCCCTTAGACTTGAGCTACGTACCTGACTGGGTGACGGAGAGGCAGGCCAGCAGACAGACGAGCAGCCAGGCAACAAGTCCCCTCCACACTCCACAGATTAAACACACATTCACATGCAAGGACGCGAGCACACTGTGTATGAAGGGAATGTGTGGAAGATGGAGTCATTCTTCTTTTTTCACTTCTGTAGCACTACGACAGAGTAGAAGTGCAAGTCATGCATTTGGAATTTGAAGGTAAAAGGAGAAGAGTAGAGGCCTAATAAAATACCTACAGTTCTAAAAATAAAAGTGCTCATTATGTAGAATAATGTGCATTAATGTGGTGGAAAATAACCATAGATGCTTTAATGTACTGATTTAATGTTTCAGTTGGTGAAGGTGTGATTAAAGTCAAAAACAAGTACCTCAGAACTCTATATAAGTACAGTACTGGAGCAGATGTACTTTGTAATGTTGGGCTGCTCCATCATACATGAATCATTTTATCCTTTATTCATCCTGGAATCTTTACATGTTCATGATCTGTGATATAACTGTTCTATTTTTGTTTTATAGATACTTGGCTCTGTACAAGGGGCTGGTGCCCAAGATAATGAGGCTTGGACCAGGTAACGAAACAGCTCATTATATTGAAGATAAAAAAAAAAAAAAGTTTGAACTTGACCTTATTAGTTGTTTTGAGATCGGAAACAAAGCTAAATTATTCCTCCTCCTACTTCCCTCTCAGATGTGTTTCCTATTTTCATTGCTCAATAACGAAGTAATCAGTTGTTTAACTGGAAACATTGTGTGGTTTATTCCCCCGCTACATGTGTGTTTATTCACCGTCTTGTGTTGTGTCACAGGTGGAGCAGTGATGCTGCTGGTGTATGAATACGTGTCCGGTTGGCTTCAGAAGAACTGGTAACAAAAACAAGAAGGGAAAAACAAACCACCAGGAGTGCCTTTTCTGGATTGTGCCTCAATCCCAATACGGTTACCTGATTCCAGTAACATGAGACCAAATGAGTTCATCTTTGTTCAACTATACAATACACAGTACTGTTATTAAAAACGCCAAAATCAACATTCCAGTCAGCCCTAGAAAGCAGCTTTCGAAGGAGAACCCCACATCCAAGTCATTTTATCAGAAATTAATTCAAAACAGCTGCAATATTTCAAAACTGCCTGAAAAACACATTTCATTTTGAAACCAGTTCCGGTGTCAATCGGTTTTAAGGCCCTGAAAACCAGTATTTTCCCTTCTCCTCTAATGATGTTCAACAGCGAGCACAATGTTTTTTATATATTTAGTTTTGCTCTATTTCCTCTCACTGGTTTTGAGTGTATGTCACATGCCTCTCTGAGCCAATCACACTGAAGCAATATTTCATTCAAAATCTGATGACAGTTGAGGAGTTGAATGCTTATGTTGCAAGTTCTGTCGATGGAATCAGCTCAAACCAAATCCTTGTTGTGCTGATGAAGCAGATTGTGTCTTTGTGAGTTTAAAAAGCATAATAATAAATGTAGATTGTTGCTTATTTTGTCATGAATACTACAAGAAATCAGGCTTTCAAGGGTTTAGCTGTTAAAACCATTCTGCCAACACCCAACAGTCCCATTAGATATGAGTCCAAGAAGCGTGTCGGATTTATTTCATGAGATTTCATTGATTATTTTTAGGGAAATCTGAGAAAACGGGAAAAATATTAAAGAAATTATTTGTTATCTACCTTCCAAAACTGGTCCCAGTATAGAGGGCTTGATTATATATCATCATTATACAGCTGCACATGTTATTTGACCAAACTGGAGCCTCCACTGAGCCTCGTGTACCTGAGTCATCTGCTCGTGAAGGAGCAACAGTTCAGCAACAGTTCACCATGCACTCATACATACTCTCTGTACGTACACTTCGTCATGTACATCAAATATACAAGACCGAGCACGTATACTGTGATCACAACCATTGTACTGAGCCTCACTGCGTATTGCAAACAAACCAAATATATCCACAGTAGTGCCTTTAGTCAGGATGTATGGGTATAGAAAAGTGATTGTGTGTTCAGGCCTGTTGCTGAGCTACTTGTATTGCCTGACTGATATTTTAATGAATCATCTATAAATTGCGTAAATGTTTTTTTTATTATCTCAATTTAGAATAGAATTTGTTCACAGTTACTTGCATGTATTGGTAACAAATAATAAAAACAAAGATTGAAATCAGATTCCTCACTTTGGTGCCTCGCTGTGTGTCGAGTAATTCTCTGTCCTGCAACTGTCACCTTGTATTGTTGTTGCATGTTTGTCTTCTGTGGAAGACTTTCCATCGATATAAGTGTATCCTCTTCCTTCAGTTTACTCCCTTTCTCCTCCTCCTCCTCCTCCTCCTCCTCCTCGTCTTCCCCTCCATCAGAGCCCTTTGTTGTTTGAGGGCCTGTCAGCCCGTAGACGTCTTCTCAGCCAACCAAGTGTCAGTCTTTTCTCTGGCGGTGGAGCGGAGTCGGTGCCGGAGCGCCGCCTAAGTGCAAGTTAAAACAACAAGCTTGAGAAATTCAAATGGGGCTGCAGGACCTGGGGTTAGGGGCTGGGGGGGGGGGGGGGGGGGGGGGGGGGGGGGGGGGGGGGGGGAGTGGAGGTTACCGCACATATTCTCTCCCACTGCCAGTCTATCTCTTACACAAATATTCACACACATGCAAACACACACCTGTTGCTCTGCCTCAGGGGCCTGGTGGCTGCACTGGGAGAGACTCCTCTTACCCTCGTCTTGTAGCAGCAGATCCTGAGCCACGTTGGCATTTGACAGTAGTCATTAACGTGGGAGTTCCTCTCTGCCAGGACGGAGCGGCTCCTGTTGTTCGGGCCCTTGGAGCCTGAGGTGATAGACTTAACAACTGCAGGGCCGCAGACTGATGGAGCTGGAAGCGTTGAACCTGTCTTCTCTGTAATGGAGACCTGAACGTGTGTGTTTGTTTCAGATCTGACAGCTTGTAACGTGTCTCGCGTGTCGCTGGTAGCGAAGCAGCAGAGACGTCTTTCACCTGGATTCACGGCACACGGCACCCGGATCATAAATCTCCAGCAGCAAAGTCCCCTTCTCCTCCTCTTCCTGACACCCTTCCCATGCATGTTCTTCATCATCTCTCCCGCCCCCCCTCCCTTGACGTTTCAATCCACTGGCTCCACTTGGACAGCACCACAAGGCCGTACCTGTCTTCCCCAAGTACACACACACACACGGGTCCTGATTAATATTTGTATTAAAATATCCAGGTTTCCAGTAATTTCAGGTTGGTGTGATTGAGCCACATGTGTTCACAACCAAAGACACAGAACCAGACACGTTCGGATTTTCCAACCCCAGCTGAGGTTTCGCTCTCACCTGTCTGCACGACCCGCTGCTGTTTTAAGGCGTTAAGAAAACATTCTGGCTGTTGTCAGCTTCTTTTTAAAAACCGTGCGCTGAGCCGAAACACACACGAAGCGCTGTGCTCGGCCGGCGTTACCGACCCTGCTCTGTGTTACTCTGCAGACGGCTGTCTTGTTTCTGATTGCATGTGGGGAAAGTAAAGATAACCATATGACACTGAAGTCAGACTCGACATCATTAATTATAAACACGTGTCTGCCCCCCCGTTTTTTTAAAAGCGAAGCCTTTCGAGACCTCGCTCCCACAACGCTGACCAACATTAGACTACAACAACAAGGCTTATTAGACTTTTTGAGAAACTGTTCCTCCTGTCCCGAACCAACACACTGTTCCTATTTTTTTTTTTTTTTTCGATACTGGCGTCAATTAAGACGACCACATTTTAATTCAGTTGTGAGTCAGAGGAGGCTAACGAGGCTGCGCTCGGTTCATGTAGCGGAGTTGAAAGGAAAAGTTGTTGTTTGCAGGCTGAGGTAACAAAACAAAACAAAACAGAAAGACGGAGCATGTAACGACTTCTTCATGCCGCTCGGAGAGTTAACTATCATCTGCAGTGTGTGATGGATTGGGGATGGTTGGGGGGGGGGGGTGCTGTTACAGCAAACGCACAATCATCACGTCCCTGTGATGTGGTTCACTTACGGTCAAAGCAACACTACGATCCCGGAGCAACGGTCCGTGACCACTGGATGCGGGGACCGGTGCTTTCCAAGTCAAATCAGCCCTCGCATGGGGAGGACTGTTGACACTGTGACACGGAGGGACTGTTTGTGTTGTAGCAACAGGAGGAGTGGAGACGTGGGGCCTTAACCAAAGCAGCAGGTCAGAGGTGTGTTGAGGAGCAGGTGAGCAGCTTCACGTCCCTGCTGGACCTCAGTGTGTTTACACCTCAGGTCACTGCAGGCAACTCCTGGTCTATCTAACGCTACACTGCCCAGCCTCAAACTTCCTGAAAGTGTTTTTTGCATCATTTCACAAACGTGTCATTTGTGTGCTTTTCTTTTGTTTCTTTTTGTTGTACTGGACACGTTGCGTTGAACACTGACGACGCCTGTGTTGGGGTCACATGTCTGATGACCTTGGAGGCTACGGGCCTCTGAGGGCACACGGGCTCCATCTCACCCCGGGAGTCTGGGAATCGTCCGCTCACCGAACCGTCATGTTCTGAATTACAGCGTCACCGAAATCACAACACAAAATTTGCTCCAATTTAAAAAGCTTGTTGAACTTAAAAAATGATTGTGCATGGCAGAAGACATTTGCAATTATTTAAATAGGACGTCCTGGATTTAAAGATGTTGTCACGTCCTTATGAGATGTTTAATGAAGGGACATTCACATTTAAAAGAATGAAAAGTGAGATTAGGAAACATCTCTCTTTTGTTAATACAACAGCATTTTAGATTTATTTAACCCTAATAAGAATTTTTTTTATTATTGTATTTTCATTTTATTTACGCCCCAATTTTTGCTTGCACCTTCTTTACCACATCTCCCAGACTCATTGAATAGTGTTTGTTCTTTATTCAAACTCTTCTGCTGAAGCTTTAGTTCTGTCCTCCCTCAACCGCCTGCCAAATAATTAAATGGAATTTAATTATATTACCTTCAACTATTCATTACTCCTCCCTTATCTAATAGAATATTATTATCTATGAGTAGGCCCACAGAAAATGCTTGAGAGGACATGTACCAGATCCGTGTTGTTTCAGTGTCCAAAGGATTTTGACAGAATTGCATTATGTGGACACACTGTGTGTGTGTGTGCGTGTGCGTGTCAAGCATTTCTGATGAGCTTAGTGAGCCGTGAAACCTGGTAATAGAGAATACAGGCCCAGTATGAGCATGCCCTTTGTTTTTCCTGCTCGTGTAAAACCGGCCGGTCGGCTGCCATCTCCTTAATTTGGCCTCACTTCGCTGCCGAGGAAGACGAAGAGTGAAGATGATTAATATACTTGGAAGGAAAC